>NW_020897722.1:3928905-3979389 GCF_003984885.1 Neopelma chrysocephalum
GAGGCCTGAAACAAGAGGTCTCCATCTCATATGTTCCAGATGAGGACCACATTTTTCCACTGCTCTCAAAAGGATTTAGCAGGAACTGGTTATTTTATCCAGTATTAGGCAATGTTTAGGAAAACCTACAAAACTATCTGCATGTGGTATGGCTGTTTCTTACAGTAGCAGGGGGATGCAGCAGAGTGATAAAGCAAAAACCCCCTGACAGGATGAACTGACAAGTTCCAGACATGTCAAGCAGAAAGGGGGAACAGAACAAAGATATTTGCTTATCCTCAACTCTCACTTGAACCAGCAGGCAGTGTGAGCCACAAAAGGAAGAAAGTGTTATTCTGTTCTAAATACTTAGGAGGCAAATCTGCACATGCAACCCGAGGATGGACTTTCAAGAGGTATCTATAAAGCAGCAGCTGGTGGATGAAAACACTGAATTCAACTGATGTATTTCTACAGTGCTGGATTAGTTTACAGAAGTTCAGGGCCTAATTATTTAGACTCTCCCAGAGAAAAGCAGCAGCGAAGAAAAATCTGCAGAACTTTGGCAGCTGAACAACACATCCTGAACAGTATTCTGTTGGTTTTTCATCTTGCTCTGACTCATACAACATTCTGGAAACCCAAGGACTCCTGTGTTTCCAGAAAGCTCCCGAGCCCCGGGGCTGTTTCAGAGGCGTGCCTGTATCTAAACCAGCAGTCACCCAAAAGTAATGATTAATCACAGATAAAACTGTGCTGCACTCTCACTTGTGCATTCTTCCTTGAAGTTCATTTTATTGAGTTCTGGCTTTGGAAAGGCTACAGAAAACAGAGCTAATCCATGTGCTTTTCCGCTATGCCACACCTAGAGAGAAGGGGCAGCTGGAGGCCAGCCTGCTTCAATTACCTTGTCATCTGTAACAATCCTCCTTCACAAAACCATTTTAAAGTACTAAAATCCAATCTAACAACTTGTCACTTAAGGCACACACCTAAATTCTGAAAGCCAGGCTGAGATAAATGATCTGCCCTGAATATTTAATGTGCCTCTATCCGCAGAAAGTAACCGCAAATCACGAGACCGAGAAATTCTTTCCTTCTTTTAGAAATATTTCTCACCAAACAAGGGACTTGAGAATAAAACATGTCTGGGTTTTATTCAAGCCGTGGGATTTGGCTATTGAATAGGATTTGGAAAGACAAAGGAAACCTAGAAGGGAACAAGTGATGCCAGCTGTTACCTTATGGATTTCCTCCCCCTCCCTGGATTCCAGCAGACACTGATGGGTTGTGCCTTACCCCCTAATCCCCACGGGACATGCTGACAGTAGCATTTACTGCACACTGGGGAAAGCTTTTTGCAATGTTTTCCTGCAGTGGGTTTGCCTCTCTGCTCTGTGATAGCACTGTCAGACTGCTCAGGACAGCAACTGGACAACAAATTAGTACAGATGGGGGATAACCTACCAGAGGTACAGCCCACCCCTCTTAAGTCTCTTTTGCCATTACCAAAGCTGTAACACTTGCTGAATTAAAAGATCTCTGCTGTGCTGCCAGAAGACATGTTAGCCAAGAGGACAGCAAATGGGTATAAAACCAAAGGGGTTTGCTGGAGGCTACAGGCAGGGGTTGATTTCTTTGCCAGTCACAAGGTATCACATGCACCCACTGTTCCACATGGCTGAAGTGAGTCAAATCTGCTTTCCTGATAAGACATCCTTGTACTACATGAGGAGGCTGGAATACTGTTTGAGTAAAAGCCTCCTCCTACCGGTGAAGGTTCTCAAGGCAGGAGAGATGGGAGAGGGAGCCAAGCGATGAAAGGAATCCTCCAAATTCCTTTGGGAAAAATTGTTTAAGACCTCCAGTGGCTTTTGCCATAAAATAAAAGGGAAGTCTTTTGCCTTGGTCTCTACACCGTTACAGAATTTGTATGAAACACTGTATGACTTCTGCTACCTCTCATCCCAGCCCTCAACTTCCCTCTCCAAAGAGTAACACAGGAGCTTTGCTGTTTGCCATGGCAGAGGGGCAGGAGAGCCTCCTACCCAGCCCTGGCTTCCTCACCATCGGCCATGGAGCTGAGGACCACACCACCAACGGGAGGTGAAGGAGACTGCTTTTAGTGCAGAAGACCAACCAATGTTTTTTCAAGTTCACAGAGACAGTGGCCATGCCTTCACCTACAGTGCTGTTGTGAACCAAAGCTCCAGCACAAGATGTGATCAATCAAATGCACACAGAACCTGTGGAGACACCCTTCCCCAGTGTGATCCTCAGGCATCACTTTGGCTGTTGTCCAAAGCAAGTGATGAATAATTGTAAGAAATCGGTGAAGGTACAAACCCCTTTGTGTTTTTAATATCTTTACAGGAACCAAGTTAATACAGTTCCTCTGTCATCTTATTCTCCCTCAGAGAGAATGGAGAGAAATTCCATCTGGAAATCCAGGTGGCTGAGCCCTGTAACTCTTCCTCCTGAATCCCCATATAAATAAGCATTCATATTCAGAATTTTTCTGTTTTAAAAAAACAGAATCATTTGCCTTTTTCTTTAAGCTTGGTACCATGTTTCTTTAATGTTGTTGTGAGATACTGCACCCATCTTTCAGCATTTGATTGCCTTAGGTGACCTTATTGAAATGGTCCTATGGTTCAAAGCTCTCAGAAGCGCGGTATTAAGGCATAGAACGTGAGGAGTTTTCTTTCCAGGGAGCAGACTGTATTTGTATTACATTCCTTTAGATGCTGAACTGCAAATCCCATCCCCTTGGAGCCAAAAGGGGAAAAGACAGTTAAAAATATCCCAGCAGTCATACAATCAGTTGTCTGTAATTTTTTTTTGAATCTTTTTTAAAAAAAAAAAAAGGAAAAAAAAAAGGAAAAAATATCCCATAGGTAAAGACAGAACAGAGTTCCAGATATGGGTTCTTGGGAGGGGTTTTCCATTCTTTTTGGCACCTTGTGACTCTAACAGCTGTTGTCCTCCCATTTAAAAATCTGACTTTAAAAGGAGCTGTTTATCAGCTATGTTTTGAGCTGTTACAGTTGTGGTTTGTTTCCTGTGAAAGCTGCTTTAGGATTCCTGCCATCCCATGCCCACCCCGCATCACTCCAGCTCCTCCCACCGGTTCTTCATTCACTGGTTGCCTGTCCTTGTGGCATTGCAGATGTGATGACTCCAGTCTGGGCTGGGACTGCTCCACTGGGCTCTTCTATCCGGGGTCTTTTCACTTCAGGTTCACTGGAAGAGGTTGCTGCCGTCTCCTCGGTCCCTGTCTCGCAGACCCGGCTGACTACAACAGGAGTGGACGAGCTGGCCTGGGCTGCAAGGAGCTGCAGTGGGTTTGTAAGAGCTGGGAAGGAGGGCAAGAGAGAGAAAGGGATTTAGTGTGATGAACTAGCACAAGTGTTTGCTATTCCAGAAAGCAAGAAAACAAAACGCCGCGGGTCAAATGCGACAGCTGGCACACGGTCAAGTGTTTTTCAGTCCATTTTGAAAGGCTTGTTTGCCTTGTCTCTCCCTCTCCATTCACAACCCCAGCTTTGTGCAAGTTTACCAAACCAGGAATAACCCTGTTCATAGGAGAATTTCCTTCCTATTCACTGTCAAACAAGGCATTGCTAGCTAAGCATTCATCTGCAGTAGGGGAGGATCAAGTCCTGGTAAAAACCACAGCACACCTCCTCTTTGAGAGGTAGTTCTCTGATCACCTACAGTCAGAACTCCTTGCAAGGTACAACATCTTTGTGCTGGGCCTTCAGTTGGGAGGTTTAGGGGCTCCCTTGAGCTCTGCTCACACAGGAAGAACAGACAGGCTGTTGGGAAACTAGATTAGTATCCAAATGTTAAGTGTACTGCCATCTCATTTGTAAAAGGGGCAGAAAAGAGATTACCCTACACAACCACGTGTTCCCATCAGATCTGGGATCGGGACATAGGAATTTCTGGCTTCCAGTCTTGTATTTCAGTACTAACACAAGATCTCACTCTTCCATTAATAAAAATGGTGAGAAAAAAGACGGTTTAAGTAGCAACCCTACATAAAAATGTCTACAATTCCTAGTTCCAGACAGAGAATGTGCTTACACACTGGCTTTGGCACACAGCACCGCTTGGAAAACAAAACACATGCAGTTTTTGGACTCTGCTTCAATCGGAGAGGCAGCCAAAGGGGACTCAGGAGACAGAACATCCTCTGCCCTCCAGACTGATTTGCAAAGGATGGAATCACAGAACATTAGTGCTGTGTTCACTGCTAAATGCATCAAAAAAGGGGCTCTAGGATAAATAACAAAGCAAGCAGAACAAAGGCCCTCAAAGCCCAGCAACTTCTACCAAGGCATGGGAAGGAGGCTGTAGAGTATCAAGAGGATGAAGGGAAAAAAAACAGGGTAAGGATGAGGGCAGTCACCAATTACAGTTCAGTGACTCAGGGAACCTAAACCGTGCAGCTGAAGAGAAGTTAACTTTGTACAGAGGAGAGTCAAGAGACTCAGGATTTGTTTTGTGAACTAGAAAATTCACTGCCAGTTACCAAAAACACTCAGATGCAGCTGGAATACTTCCCAGTTTGACGACAGTTAGAAAAATTTTGGTGAGATTAAAATATCTTAACATAAAAATGTTAAATAAAAAGCTGGCTGATTCTATATTAGACAAACCCTACTGCTGGGTAGTAGAAGCTCAGCCTATCTGATCTATAAATATCTTAATATCCTACTTGCATAAAAATCTTATCATCACCATTTTTTCATTGCTCCAATAAGATCCTTGCAATTCAAGTGCAAGCCAGGTGATAACTGTGAAGAGACATGGCAGAAAATTCTGTAGAAACATTCCTACCTTCATGAAAGCCATCCAAATCCCACCAGTGCCCTTCATTTCACACTCCCCAGAAGCACTAGCCTAGGGCAGCAGAGGTGCTTGCCATCTCACTGAAAAGGGCTGTAAGACACCTGGATATTATCATCCCTAACTGAACAAAACCTGAGGTGCTGTGCAAGCAAGATGAGGAGGCTGCTAAGACACGGCTCATATGGAACTCAAAAAAAATCAGGCTTGACAAATTACTAGACACATCCTGTGTATACAAAAATCCTACAGTCATTCATTCACCTGGTGAAACAGATCTTATTTCTCTCAGGCTCTAAGACCTTAAGATGGGAAAGTATTTTATTTTCTTAGTACTCTACGGAGTCAAGTTTCACAAGATCTAAGGAGCAGCATGGAAATTTTATTATTTGGCATGCTGCAAGCAAAGGCTGCTGGTCAGAAGAAAATAAATGAAAACAGGCTCTCCACAAGAATCACTGACACTTTCAACAAGTAACCCTCAAAATGCAGAGAGTCTAAGCAGTTAGAACTGCATGGCCAAGGGCAAAGGAGGGACACTGGGTTTTCAGTAGTAATGCAGGACTTTTCCACCAGGAAAGGGAGAAGAGGTGGACACAAGGATACCTATCAATGACATTTACAGCCGCAGAAGTTGAAGAACTGGAATACCTCTGAAGTGGACACATGGAATAACTTGATACACACTAATCAAAAAGAGAAAAGGCTTACAGCTTTCCATGCTGCCTGCCGAGCGCAGGGAGCAGCCCCACCCCAAAGCCAAGGGAGCAGAGCCTACCGTAGGCGTTGCCGGCGATGCTGTTGGTGGGCACGGCGTGTTTGCCGTTCTGGGTGACCGCCCGCACCGGGAGCTGGTGCTGCCCGATGGCCACTGGAGCTGCCTGCTGAAGGATCGTGACTGTCTGCCCAGGGACACCCTGTGCCATCTGACTGGTGACGGTCTGGATGACACGGCTGGCTGTGGGGATCGCGGCAAACGCGATCGTTGGCTTTTCATCCATTCCTGTTGGAGAGCAGAGGAGATGACAATCACTCCCCACCCTGGCTCAGGAGCTGGTTTTGTTCTCACTAACACCTTAGCAGCGCTACAAACCCCAGGCTTACAGATGTGACAGTACCTCAGCACCACAGAAGGCCAGGGGTGAGTATTTGGAAACACTAAAATATTCTTTACTGCACATTTAAGCTAGCAATATTAAGAACATTTTTCTTATAGCATAAGCCACTCAGCAAAAAAGGAAAACTTAAAAAAAAAATCAAGACTATCAACTTGATTGCTCTAAAAGGGCATCACCTCCCTTATTGGCTCATTATAGCTGTGATATGGACAGCAGTCTCTGCAAAGCTCAGAGCTTACAATGTAATTTCAAACAAACTGGTCTGACTTTCAATACCACACAGCAGGAGAAGGCACTAAGATCTTAAACAATGCCTGGAGCCAAAAGTCTGCAGCAGCTTGCTGTCAGGCCTGAATGCAGGTTGATTTAGAAGGAGGACTTCCCACAATTGCAAGCTTTTGCTATGGAATTATACGAAGAAACCAGGAGGGAGTAAAAATAAAAAATAAAAAGTAGGGCTGAGTTCCTGGACAGAGGTAACTGCTTGAGAGCACTCAACCACTTTTCTCACTTCCTAGGAAAAGTAAGGGGTCAATTCAGCAGGTATGTAACAGATACAGGACAGCATCCTGCTGGGCATGCAGGAAAGCAGAGGAGAACCATTCTTCTCTTCAGGGACTCCATGGGTCTCAAAGCAGAGAGGGCAAGAAGCACAACCTCTTAGTCCTGTAGGAAAAGACCTCTCCCATTTTAACAACACGAGTTGAGTTAGATGGGACACGACCACTGAGCTGAAACCTGCAGGCAAGCTGATGGGAAGTGCGAGAGAAAAGGCAAGAAAAGCAGAGAGATTAGGAAGGAAAATGCAGCACTCAGGGAAGGTGGAGACCAGAAAAGGATACAAGTGGGAATAACAGTGGGACAAGCAGGGAAAGAACAAACAACAGCAAGAGCTAGTGAATGAAAGAAGGGAGCAGGTGACAGGCAGCTGCAACTGTTAGCACTTCAGGAACATGTATGGGATCCAGACAGGAATTCCTAGAGAATGTAAGTGAAACTCCTGCAAGATAAGCAGTGCTGAACTAAAAATGCCAATGGTCCTGGTAGTCCAGTAGGGGAAGCTCTTTGTCATTTTTTTCCTTCAATGGGGAAATTCTCCCACTGCCCACATGAAAGCAGTCAGAGAAACCAGCCTTGTTCATGGTACAACACACATCTACCTTGTAGCACTAAGACCTTCCCAAATGGGGAGCAGACAAGGTGTTGTCTAGATCACAGCAACGGAGCATTTAACTCACTAAATCCCCCAGGCTGGAATTTCCAACTTAGGAACAAAAGAGGCCTTTGTTGTAACTGGTTTTTGAAGATTGCTTTAATGGGGCACTGCCTGCACTTCCAGAAGCACATGCTTTCCTCTAGGAATCCAGGTCTTTGGAAAAGAAGGGCTCAATCATTCATTTACAAGGCTATCCTGAAGCAGAGTTTCAGCCTTTCCCAGGCCATCTCTTTTGGCTGGAAAACACACACTTCCACAGCACGTCCAGCTGATCAATATACAGGCATAATATCAATATTGGGGATAATTACAAGAGCACATAGTGACAGGTCAAAGGAGAATGGCTTCAAACTGAAAAAGAGCAGGTTTAGATTAGATATTAGGAAGAAATTCTTCCCTGAGAGGGTGAGGAGGCCCTGGCACAGGTTGTCTAGAGAAGCTGTGGCTGCCCCATCCCTGAGATTGTCCAAGTCCAGGCTGGATGGAGCTCTGAGCAACCTGGCCTAGTGGGAGGTGTCCCTGCCCATGGCAGGGGGTTGGAATGAGATGATATTTATGGTACCTTCTAAACCAAATCGTTCTATGATTCTACAATAATAAACAAATTTTAAGCAGAGCATGTTTTTTCAGGCTCCAAAGTCTGTTAGTGTTGTTCCCCACAGGAGACAAGGGAGCACAGTTGTCTTGCTCTCTGGTGGAGAGAACAAATGGACGAGCTCTCATTTGGTTTATGTTATACCTGGAGAAACATCTTTTTTTAAGGGCTAAGTGCCCAGTGAGTGGAACTGTTCAACCACTCTCCCCCTTCCAAGCCTGCTCAAGACTCATAAGCAAAGTAGCAAGGGAGGTGAAAAGCTACCTCGATGGTCACCAGCTAAGTCCAACACTGCTCCTGCAGCTTCGTGAGCTCCTCCTGCTGTGCCCTGGTTTGTGAGGATGTATCCGTTTGCGGAGTTTGCAGAGGAAGTCACAACTCGGACCATGGTAACAGTGGGAGCTTGTTGAACTACGTGAATTGCGTGACAGGAAGGCTGCTGAGAAGTCACTATTGATGCTGGCATGTACGCCACTGGCTTTGCCACCAGGGTAGATGGTCGGGGAGGAACAGCCATAATCACTGGCTGGGCACTCACTGGAGACCCTGAACAGAAGAGAGAAGCACACGATAACAAGAAAGGCAAAAAGACCTTCATCCATTTAATCTATGCACTTCTAGTCTGCAATACTCAATCCTTCAGTATTGGCAGGAATGGAGATAGAAAAAAAACATCAAGACTTCAAAAAATACCACCCTCAAACTTCTTTTTCCTAATGTACAAAAACCTTACTTGTCATCTGACCACATTTCTGTGAACAAAAATCACAATAAATATAACACATCCTCCCCAAAGAAACTTTACTTCATGAGCTTTGCCTTCCAACTTCACCCTACACTCCAGGCCAATTACAGCACAGCTGACAAACGGGTATTTACCAGGCCCTGGCCACAGCACCAGAGCTCTATGTAGCCAAGCTGATCTTATCCAGAGGCTGTTAAATTAGTGACAGTGAGCTCTGGACTGCCACAGCTACTCTGCTGTCAGGTCTTTACAGCCACCTAGTTCAAGGTTAGCTGAGGTGTTTCCACACATTCCACCTCCTGCCCCCTCATCCAGAGACTAGTAAGAAAAATGGTCTGAAGTTGCACATGTATCATCAGTCTCTCAATGAAGTGAAAAGAGACACCCCTAGATCCTCCTGTAACACACTGCAGAAGCCTTCCTGCTGTGTCCTCAGCATGGCACATGGTGCTACTGAACAATCACCCTCTGTGGAACAAGAGCTACTCACCAGGTGCACTCTGGGAATACCGATATTCCGGAACTGAGGCTAACTTTGACCCAAAGTCGTGATCATGTGGAATGGGTGAGCCCTCCCGTGACAGGCACTCTGGAGTCTGTAGGCCACTAGAGTGAGGGGACAGCAGGCCAGGGTGAGTAGGGGAGGCAGGAGCACTCCTGAAACACAAAACGTAGTGTTGGCAAGTGTAGATGCATTTTGACCACAAGACAGCAGCAGAGACCAAGAGTTTTCTCCAATACAGGATCCTCTAGCAGAAGGACAGCCTTTCTCCCATACTACCCACTGCAGTCTAGCTGGAAAGAGTTAAAAGGTACACAGCAACCTCACAAATGCTCTAGCACCAAATACTGTCATATTATTCCTTGTTGAAGGAAACTGGGCCCTTCAGAGTATGCTTAACATTTCATTATAAGACCTGCTGCTGACAGAAGCTTTAAGTGATTCATGTTCAGATCAGTTTTATAACTTCAGATCGTTCTCAAAGCACCTTGGTCAGTGTTTGAGAGTGACAGGGAGAGGAAGAGAAAGAAAGATGCAACATAGAGGCAAGTGACTGGCCCTGCATATGCTTTCAGAGCCACTGCTCCCCTTCGCCCCATTGCCACCCTCCCCAACTACTTGGTTCCCACCTCTGGTACCACACAGCCAATTGAGGAATTGTACATTTCTCTAATGACAAACCAAATAGAAAAGCTGAAGAGCTCTTTTCTAAACTCCTCCTGCCTACCCCCTATTTTAAACAGACAGAAAAGAGGAGGTGTGGGAGGAATGTTACATGAAACTGCTCCAGCTAGTGCTGAATTGCAAGTCTCATCCTCACAGCTACAGGGCTCAGAGAAGCTGTCATTGCACAAGGCAGAGGAGCTGACTGGAGCAGCTACACAGAACCCCTGTTGTTGCTTCACTGCTGACAACCACGATCAACCTGATCTTCACTACAGGAGAGTGTTTTAAATACCACAGAAGTTATTCCCACTATGATATAATCCACATCTAAACACAGCTTTCCTGAAATCAGAGACTGGCATCTGAAAACACTTACCCCAGTGATAACTGCTTTGAAATGATGCCAAAACAGATATATTATTTAATGCATTTTTGCAGTTTGGTTCTGCTTTTTTTTTTGTTAAACACTTAAGAAGTCAGAATCATTTTCAGATTATGCCTCAAGACTGTATCACCTCTCAAACTATAAACAGAAGTGAACTTTACTCACTGTACTTCAGGAGAAGTTTTAGTTTGTTTTCTTTATAATGAGTCTGGCACAGAGATTAGAGGAAATTGAAATTACCTGGAGGAGAGAGGCCCAAAAGGTGTTCGGAAGCAGGACACTCCTCTTTGCCTTCGTTTTCTAAATGCTTGTTCTACTAGTTTGGCTTCAGAGGCAGGGTCAATTCGCCAAAAGGAGCCCTTTCCAGGCTCCTCTTGGGAGCGTGGGACTTTAATAAAGTAACGGTTCAAGGAGAGGTTGTGCCGAATGGAATTCTGCAGGAAGCAGAGGAATGAGGTGATTATTTTGCCATGAGAAAGCACGTAACAAAGACAAATGAGTTTCACCACACAGCTCGGAAAAATAAAACTCACACTGCCAGAATCAGTGTTGAGGACAGAAACAAGTCACTCAACTCACACAGTTCTGAAGTCACTGGAGAAGTGCAAGAGAAAACCTGGGGAAAAGCATTAAGAGTTCCTACTAACGAGCCTGAAAGCTGGGATTGCTTGGTACTAACCACCACTTAAATACATCTGGAGCCAGGCAGTGCAGTGACTTCTCTGTGGAAAGCAAGGAAAGCAGAGCCTTTGCTGAGGCAGGGGGAAATCGCTGTAAACCACATCAGAACTCTCTCAAAAGACAGGCTTTATTCTAGGCAAGCGGAAAGAACTGCCCGAGCCTGTGCTAACTGCTCACCTGCCAAATGATTACTGGGGTGCCCAAACATGCCCTAAAGGACACTGCATCTCACAGTAATCATAATGTAAGCCAGCCAACATGCTCTTAGACAGCTGGCTCTGAGAGGAATCCATTACCTGTGTGGCACTAGGCTAGCACTGTGCAGCTCTCTAGATGCTGACAAGACTATTTATCCTTTCCATTGGAACAACCCACCTCTTACTGGGTGTAGCGCTGGCTTTTGGGCTTGGGGAGGGGCTCAGCAAACCCAGGTGTGCACAAACTCATCCCTCTTCCACTTTCAAAACAAAACAAGAGCTTTTGTAGCAGGTTTAGACAATCTCTTCACAAGTAAAGCTTTTCAATGCCACTGGAGGGGAGGGAAAACGGCAACTTCACCCTCCACTGAGATGCAGCTCTCTGAAGCAGGAGGCAGCAACTGGTTTGCAAAGCACAACTCTGCCGAGCAGGTTAGGGCAGGAAGTGAATTCCACAATTAATTAGAACTGCAGGGAAAAGCCAGGGAGGCAGAAATGTATTTATTCCAACTGTACTCAAAGTGCACCAAGCAGCTCTGCTCCTGCCAGTAGAACACAATGAAATCAGCAGCTGCAAGAGCCTTTCCAGCTGCATCGGTGTGTTATATTCAAATGACAACACCCATTTGAGAAGTGTGATGCCAAGAAAAAGTCTGAAAGCAGGTGGAGCTGAGGTTCCTGGAACTTTGAAAGCAGCCCTGAAGTGAACACTGAACCCTGATTTAGCATGTGTTAACTATATTCAAACTCTCCCATGAAGCTGGTCAGATTTCCTTTAATACCACAAGGAGTGCACAGACTCTCAGTTTCCCAAGTTCTCACTCAGATTCAAGACTTGCAAACTGTGATTTAGGCAATGCAGTTGATACACTCGGAAAACAAAACATCTGTAACGTTTTAAGGTACTGTGATTAAAAACTGGAACCTCAGTTTTAGGCTGGATATCCTCTGCTTGGACAGATCATGCCAAACAAAGATGAGGTGAAGGATTAAGCAAGTATCTGGGCAGAGCAGTGACTGATAACAAGGATGTAGGAAAATAAAATACAAACAAGAATTAAAGCTACATGACTACAGCATTAAAAGAGAAACACACTACATTGCCCTACAAAGTATTCCAAAAAAACTAATCATCCACAAACAAACTAGTCAGCTTGTGTTAAACAAATTCACTCTGGGAACAGTCAAAGCAGCTCTATTCCCAGTGCCCCAAATCTTTAATAAATGCATTTCAAAGCAGATAAGCCCTGTCAAAGTAGTTTAAAAGCTTGTCAGTGTCAAGAACTCACCTGCCAGCCTTTGTCAGCAGTCCTGTAATATGGATAATGCTTGGTAATGTGGGCATAGATCCCACTTAGTGTTAATTGCCTGTCCTGTGCTGAAGATATAGCCTGCACAATTAGCTGAGCATAAGAATAGGGTGGCTTGGACTCATCCTAAGGAAAAAAAAAACCAAACAGAAATTTAGTCACTAACAAAGAATACTTACACTACAGTGTACCACAACCCAAACTGAAAAAGCACAGATGCTAAGAGAGCAGCAGGGGCAGCCAAGAGAGCATCACCCTCTCCCATTTCACTCCTGTTTTATACTATCACCACCCAATTTAGCACAAGCATTTGTGTGCAAACAGAACTATAGGGCTGAGCCAGATAAAAGTATCTCCTTCCCTCTTCCCAACAAACACACACTAAAAAGCTAACTTCAATCTCATTCAATTCCCCACTGAATTTCCCACATGTGCTTACATCAGCACAAGGAACAGGGTCAGGAGAAGCAATTGGAATCAAGAGTTAGAGGGTGTAGGATACATTCCTTGCTTTCTTGTTCATGAAACTAGAGCATTCAAATCTGCCCAGCTACAGCTATACTTCCTTAGAAAGGTTTCATGTAGTGTGCTATCAGCCCTCCTCCCAGCAACGAGACCAACATGAAACCTGATCCCGTCCCTTCCCTTCTCCAGCAGGATTTGTTTCATTCTAGGTACTTTAATTTGTTTGCCAGATCTCATATTCCCAACTCGTCATATTACTCCATCAAAAACAACCCTTCTTGTCTCAAGGGAGAATTAAGTCTACAAAAAAAGCCATCTAGTACCGTGCTCCTCCACCCAACCCCAAATCAGGTGGTTTTGAATCCAGACCTTTAACTTTGATCTGAAGATCAGCTCACCAAAATTAAATTTTATCATTCTAACTAAGTTATTTTTTAATCTAAATTCCACTTGCCACTCTCCTCATTTAATGCCTGCTTGACAGGCCTTCATGTTTGTTTTAAAGTCTGACTACAGACTTCTCATGGCCAGGATCTGGTTTCTTCCCCTGCTTCTGCTTTCTCCAACTGTGTTTTGCAAAGTACCATTAATTAAAAGGAGAAAACAAGACTTTTAATTTTATTGTACCTCTTCCTTATGGGTTCTTGATTTATCAAATAAGCAAAAAAAAAATCTTATTGCTTAATCATTTTAATGGATTATTTGAATACATTTCTGGCAGCTAAGCAAGTAGATTCATCAGCTACCACTAACAAGATGCTGGTTTGAAGGCAAGGTCTCGAACCCCTGGAGGATACTGCACACAGCACCCTTATGGCCAGGGTATTCTTAGACCTCTTTTAACTACAACCAGGACTAGCCATAAAGCACCAGGTTTTTTTAAGCCTCCCAAGGAGCACTGCTGGGTAAGTAATGTCTCTGTGAACCTTTGGGCTGTCCCCGCCAGATGCATCTGCCTGCTGCTCTGAGGCTGCTTTTGCCGCATACTCTGCTGCCAGCTGCAGATCCGAGGTAATGTTGTGGACAAAACGATATCCTGAGGATCCAGCACCACGTGGACTGGCCGGGCAAGAGTTGGGAACACTGGAGAGGCAAAAAGAAAATACAGTTATTTGTTACTTCATTTATTAACAAGGCACACAGTAGTTACTCTCCAAGGTACGTTAAAGCTCTCAGGTCACGGGGAAGCAGATGCAATGGACGTACTTTTGCCCCTGTGGGTTATTCAAAGCCCAAACAGGTTGAGAAAAAAAAGCATTAGAGATAAAACTGGAATTTCTACAAAATCCTGACACTCCCCACCACACACACTTCCTGCAATCACAAGAGAGCAGTGTTTCAAAGCATTAAACAACTCCTCTGTGTTCAGACAAGCACTCAAAACAATGCAGGACCTCAAATAACAGAGTGTATCAGGGATAAATCCTTAACTAAACGAATAGCTTGTTATTATGACTTGTGAATGAACAACACACCACTTTCCTGATTACACAGGTAATATTTAATCAATCCCTCTAACAGACAGTAGCTATGTTCTTCTACAGGATCAGACTAAAGCACCCAGAGCAGGTATCTGCCACAAAGGTTCCTGTCTAACACAACACCTGAGCTTCAGAAGATCCCACCCTGATACCACACAGCTGGAGATGGGGATTTCCTTGATCCACCAGCACACTCATGCAGCTGACAAAGGGGAGCTTCAATCACTGCACACACACAGAGGCAGCTCAGTTTTGGCTAGAAAAGACACATTTGGCATCGCGGGGCCACCACAAGATGGCATTACAGGAACAGCGACGGAGCAGGACAGGCACGAAAGAGCTGATAAAAACGCTACAAACACATAAAAGGGGGCTGTAAATTGCAACACTACTCAGGCACACAGAAATGAGGGCTACAAGGCGAGAACTAATTAGAAAGGCTTGTCTAGAGATCACCCATCCTTGATTTGTGGGGTTGGAAGGACCACAGAATCACAGAATGGTTTGGGTTGGAAGGGACCTTAAATATCATCTTGTTCCAATCCCCCTACCACTGGCAGGGATGCCTTCCACTGGATCAGGCTGCTCCAAGCCCTATCCAACCTGGCCTTGAAGGATGGGAGAAGATAGATGAGTTTGGAAAACTGAAATTCCCTTTTTCTGTCTCTCCCCTGTCCTGTGCTGTCCAGAATTGAGGGGTGCAAAGCCAGAAGAGCAGGATGCTCAGCCAAATCCCAGGATTACATATGTTCTAGGTGCAGAGAAACAGTAAACAAGAAAGTAAACCAATACACAGAAGATTTACACAGCAAAACAAGCAGTCCAAATTGTATGAAAAGATGCAAATTGAAGCCCACAGCTGGGAACTAGAATTCAGTAAAACTGGCATAAACAATCCTCTTACCAGCGAAATGCCCAATAAGTGACAAACAAATACAGTCACTGACACCCATCAGAGCACTGGGCTAAATGCTGCACAAAAAACCACAGAACATGGTTCCTCCCTCAAAAAGGTGACTGACTTCCCCCCACACACATGTACACATGGGGATGGAGAGGAAGCAGTGAGACAACCCTTGTTTGCTCAGTGGGCAATACCTTGGGTGCATAAGCAATTTGTGAGTGTAAGGAATGACTGTTTCCTACCACAGTCCAGCCTGTAAACTGAAAAGTGCTGCTTCTCCTTGTGGTGTCTCTGCAAATGGCTGCAGTGCTGAGCTCAGCATAACCCAAACTGGTTTCTTTTAAAAGTGAATTACAGGATGGGGGGGGCCAGGGGAGAGAGAACAGGCAACAGAAATATCCAGGCACAACAAACCCTTGCAATAGGGAACCCAAGCTCACCCCTCTCCCATCAACAAGCCTTGCAAAGTGCTGCACAGCACCAGGTAACCCTTTCAGTGCCCACCAACAGCCCTTGGCATTACTGGGTGATGCTGTTCAGGAGTGCAGCAGGAGGTAAAGCTTTCAGGAGGTGCAAGGCATATAACGTTGATGAGCCCATACTTATAGATCTCCCTTTGCCAGAGATAAAGGCATTTCTTACTCAGCCTTTCAAAGAGCAGAGACCTGTTTGTGCAGGAAAATGAATCAAAGTTTGCTACTCCAAGCTAAACCACAGAAGACACTCTTGATGTCTTCGTATTCACATGAGGAGCTGGTGTGAATTTAATTATTCCGCTGTCATTTTTCAATAGCTTCTCCACATACACACTTCTTATAATGTGTAGATAATTACAAATGAAAGCCATTTTCATACATGAAACAATGACAAACCAAAAACACAGCAATTCTTTTTATCTCTGCGTTTGGCACCCAAGCAATTATTGTAACACACAGACTGGGAATGGAATAGGATGAAACAAGAGTTTTCTGATTTTGTTCTTTGGCTGCAGAAATACACAAACATCAAACCACAGAAACAGCAGCCAAAACTCAGGACAAAGATATGGAAGTTCTCCACTAAATCTGTGCTCTGCACAGAGTTGTATTTCTTGCCTTTTCCTTTTTTATTTTTAATTAATAAATAAACAAAACTAGATACAAGAATTTATTCCTTTCTTCGAGATCAGCAGAGCAAGTTCAGTTTTTGCTATTCAAACTCTGGTTTCTGGGGCTGATGAATTTTAAGTATGATCTCTGGCTTAAAAAACAAGCAAACAAAAAAACCCCTTAGGACAGCCACAGCAGTAGCCAAAGATCTGGAAGATGTATTAATCTTTTAACAGAATGGAGTCCTTTCGTCCAGGTAGATTTGCTTCCTTTCAGCCTGGATCAATGATCAAATCAAGAGACACAGGGACACAAAAAACACCAACTTTCAGCCACTCCATGCACAGACAGGACATGCTGCTGAGTGCTCAAGCTCTCAGTCAATCATCAGAGAGCTCTTCAGACGGAAGGCAGAAAGAGCTGACTACTGGAAAAAACAAGCAGACACAATCTGTTGCCCTCCCAACATGGGACAGGAGTGAAGAAACAGCTTTACTAAAAATACCCCTTTGAGGGTTAAGTTAAAATTAAACATTGGTGCAGTCAAAAGAAAACAAGCAAACACAATGCAGTGACATCAATTTCCTGGAGTTCCTGGAATTCTCCTCACCACCCAGAGCCGGGGACTGGCTGGGGATGCTTGCATGCACTCACACCCCCTTTAAAAATATTATGAAACAAAGAGCTTTCCCTACAAACACCTGCTTGTGCTATAAAACAAAAATCAAGTGGGAGGACAGTGATTATGATTTGTTGGATATTAATACTGCATCAATACTCAGCCATAACTTGATCCATGTTGATACTATAACCTTTTACTGAGAAAAGCACAGCCAGGTCTGCAATTTCACCCTGCTCTGACATCCTGACTCACTGCTGTGATCCATGCTTACTGTCCATGTTGGCAATCTTAGCTTACAGCAATCCAAGCTAATTCGGGTTAAGCTTGTCTGTTATGGAAGAGAACGTTTTAGAGAGGAAACAAGTGTTTTATACCACTGAAAGACACACAGGGCATGTAAGTAAACCAGTTGCAGTTACTCACAGTCTTAATCCCTTGGTGCCATGGTTAATGCCCCAAGTGTCAGAAATCTTTGATACTCACTGAAGGATTCAGCATCTGAACCTGAAACACTGACTGCAGGCAGCCACTGAGCCACACTTCCCTAAATACCGCGCTGAGACTCAGCTTCAGAATGAGACTGCGACCACGTGCTGAATCACACCGGTCCTCTGCTGCATGTTTTCCATTTCATACTTAACCCTTCTTCAGCAGGAAGGCCAGAGAGATGAGGGCTGAAGGCAGTGTCTGCAGTACATTCACCCCTGTAACCAGCAGACGGCCTCTCAAACACAGGGCTCAAATGCTCTAAATCTTTGTGGCACCATAACTTACTTTCAACTCCTGCCAACAAGAACCCAGCCTGTAAGTTCACAGCATTTGCTAGCAACAATTAACTAAGCACCAGCTCCTGGAGAGTGTGTACAGTGTGCTGCATTTCTGCTGGAATGTCCAAAATCAGTTTGCTTCAAGTAAAGAATCACCTGCAAAAATAGGATGTACCACCGTTTGCATGGTACATTCACAGCAGGACACTGTGTTTTGCTTGTCTACTCTCATATCAAAAAAAAAGAATAGAGCAGATCCAGAGAAGGTATTGAGAGGGATAACTACAATGATCAGAGATATGAAATGGATTTCATACAGAAAAAAATAATTTAAGACAGAAGCTGAGATGCAAGGTGACAGAGCCTATAAAAACAAAGCCAAGGGGAGGTGTTCAGCTTCTGGCCTCTTGCAACAGAAGAGCGGGTGAGTACAAAATGAAACTAAGCAGCACTTCCAAAACAAAAGAAAGTGCTTCTATGTCTGTAGCTGCACTGTGGAACGACATGCTGTAAGGCAGGGCTGATGATAAAAGTCTACGTGAATAGAAAAAGCCAGTATACAAATTCTTGGGGAAAGGAGGAAAACAGGGAAGCCATCAGGGGCTTTCTAAGACAGATGGTCAGGAAGTCCCTGCTCCAAGGCAGTCCCTGCTCCAAGAAAATGGAGGCAAACTGCACCTAAGTCAGCATTATTCTGTTTTCTATGTTCTTATATGACCCCCAAGATATCCATGTCAGAGGCAGAATACTGAGCTACAGGGGTCTGTTCCCTGAGCACACTGATATTCCCATGTAAAAATCTCCACACTCTCTCAATACTATGCACATTTTACAGACTGGGGGTAATAAAAATAAAAATGAAGCAACAAGTGCTTAAATGATTTATTTATGGTCATATTACAAGTCTGTGAACAATCCGGAAACTGAAACACTCCCAAACTTCAGTGCCAATTTCCCCAGAAGGAGAGGCAGTACTAGAATGCAGGAGAGTTGCCCTGTTACTCAATTTCATTCTTTTCTACAGGAAAGGTATCTGCAGGGATCAAGCTACAGAGGCTTAATTTAAGCCAGGTGTATGGAAAAAGTACCTGTGGCAAAGAGGAAAGATTACCTGGAATCCCATATAAAACTGTTCACCAGACTTGGAATCTGCATCACTAAAGAACAAAACCATGTCCAGCTTGGTGGTTTAGGATGTGAGATGCACACGGCAGTGCCTTTGAGAAATGCTTGAGTGCACGTTTGTGAAGCAGGCAGAGACACAGCAGAGATAAGAGTTACAGCCTTGGCAACACTGCCAATATAGAGATTCCTGTCTGGATAGGCATTTTTTAAGCCCCCATTGAGTAAAAAGGAAGAATCACCATTTCTTAAAATCCTCCCCAGTCTCTTCCTCAAATGCAAATCAGAGGTGTGTTGCCCTCTGCTCAAGGACTCTGGTTAGAGAAATGCCACAAACCTCAGACTACCCCAATATTCCACTTCACGAGTCCGCAAAAAAGGGACATGAAGACACAGGGACACTTTTTACGTGCAATAAGCAAGAATCAGGTCAAAGTACAGCCCTTGGACTTGCGAAACAAGCCTTTCCACGATACACCAATCAGCAGGAATGGGTGAGAATCCTCCGCTGCTCTCGCCTTCCCCGGCCTAGCCCCAAAATCATAACTCAAAGAAAGGCAAGTCCTTGCACGTTGCCTGTTTCAGACAGGTTTCAGAAATAATCACAAGTGGTGAGACTGCCAAACCAAGCTGGATTTTGATGTGAAAGGAGAAATCTGAGAGCTACCCTGCCTGCTTAACGCTGAAGAGAAACAAAGCTGTCGAACAAGCCACAATGAAAGTGAGCTATCCACAAAAGTTCAAATTTTTATTACTTGTCAGTGCTCCAGTGGTTCCCCTCTCTGAAAGGAAGTGACCTCACTCCACTCGTGGATTCAGTGAACTAAAATTTTATACTGACTGGGGAAGAGGAAGTGCTCCTGTAGCTGGTGACATCTGCAACCTCTCCTCCAACACATGGCTTGGCACATCTCCTCCAGCACATGGTCCATTATCTGGAACAAACATGAGTAGAGCTCCAAAGCCCAGCACAGACTGGTGCTTCTCTTACATGATGTATATGCATCATGCTCCTTGGCTCGTGGTTTGGAGACTCGGGTGATTAAAAATAATCACCGGTCTGTCCAACTGTGGGAGCTGCCTGAGCTGCATATTCTGCCTGAATGCAGGAAGTAATGTATAACTGAGACAATGCAAAAGAGCCTGCAAAAAACGTGCCTTGGAGCTCTTCGGCGGCGTTTCAGTTCAATGGGAAGAAGGAAAGCCTGAATGAAACGGAGCAGGCAATACTTATGCATCCCGTTCCAGTGACTGAATGCATCCACTCAAGTCAGGGTTCATTCAGAGTCCCACTGCACACCTTTAGAGCCAATGTGCAAACTCAGATCAAATCCCAGGTGTTCTGAAGCAGTGGTACATGGCTATCCTAGAGCCTGTTTAAAAGCTCCCCCTTTATCCAAGCCAAGTGTGGATCAAAGCATAGCCAGCATTTGCAGGTCTGCTGTAACATGGCTCACACACACTCTTGTCATGCTTTACAGAGTAGAAGGTCAATACATAATTTATCTACTACACACATTTGTAAAGCAGTAATTACACAATGAATTTAAATGACCTGTTAAAGGCCACAAAACAAGTTGGTGGCTAAGTCAAGATAATTGCAGCTACCTCTGAGTAATTCGCTATCAGAGCACGTAACACGTTACTGAACTAATTTTGCCTAGTGAAAAAAAGGACTATAGCTTATGAAACCATGGCAATTCACTCACATCTTCTGGTTTACTAATCAAGCTTACAGAATGAAAGCTGCTGATCTCTCATTATTCATACCATTAATTTAATTGAAAACTAGTTACCGACTCTTCCAGTAACAGTCAGACATGGGCAGGCACGTTAAGTACTAACAGTTAAAATACAGATTTGAGTCCACACACAAATATGTACCAGTTCTACTAGCACAGAACCTCACCAGACACTTTTCAAGCAGCAGTTCTCACAGGGCTATAACGACTATTACTCCTACATGTCAAAGAATTCTTTTTACTGATAAAGACTGTGTATGTGAGCTAACTATCCATGCCCTTTCCATGAAAAAACCCAAACAAGACAAAGTGTTCAAGCCCACAGTCATTCCAGAGCACAGATAAGCCAGAAACAGTAGTTGTAAAATATGAATAATGGCACCGACCTCCTCAGTACAGCATTTGGTATTTCTTTACTGTAGTTTATACATATATATCTATATCTATCTATCTATCTATCAGTGAGATCACAGTTGCTGTTTAGAATAGGGAAGCATGTACAGAGAAAGAATTTAATTTTCATAAATACTAAAACCACCTAACTCTGAGGGGCAATGCTGAAGAGAGATGCTATTTGAAAAACTGAGTTAGGTTACAACTACAGGGCCATTAACACAAATTGGACAATAATAAAAGGAAAACTAAACATTGTAAATCTAATCTCCAACTCAGCATGACTTTGAGACCAGTAATAGGCTCCTACATCACACCTTGTCTCTATGGATCTGTTTATAATCCAAGCACAAGCCTGGATTGCAACACATATGGAGTCACATTCATGCAGATATTGTGGATTTATCACAAAAGAAGGCAAAGCTAAGAGTTTGCAGCATAGGTGAGAAACTTCATAACACCACTGTCACCCAAAGAGGATCCTCCAAATACAAGCTGCAGACCCTGAAATGCTTTATCTCCCAAAAGGCAGAGGTGAATTTAACCAAACTGCACATGGTTTTCACACAGCTTTTCAATGCCTTGAACTTACTGAGAGGAGATTTGGTGTTCCTCTGCTCTCCCACACATTGTATAAAATGGCAGGCTGCTTCTATCAATTTATTACAATCACAGTGGCCTCTCCCTTTCTGGAACATGCAAGTCTGATTTTTTTAAAAAGGAATTTTGAACTCAAAGCAGGAAGAAATAAACCCTGACTGTGTGTAACCCTCACAGCATGCTGCCAACCAACATTTTCCCTTAAAGCTGTACAACAGCATTCAAAACACATCCACACACAGCCCCTCCTGGAGATAAAATACCTAGCTGAGAAAACAGTGAGCATATTTCTCCCCAGGAGCAAGCAGGAATCTTGCTTTGCAAAGCTGCTGAGGGTGGCAGGTTTGGTTTTGTTTAACTAAAGCTCATTCCCTCTCTAGGTGCTGCACTTTGCAGAGGGAAAATAAATAGGCTGGAAAAAAACCCAGAAGCTTGCAGGGGAGAACCTGCAGGGAAGCAAGCTGCAGTGTAAACAGGGAGGCAGAGCAGGGCTGGGGGTCAGGAGGGCAGGGCTGGATCTGGGAGTGCAGGTACAGCCCCTGCCCTGCACCAGGGTGGAGGCAGGAAAAGGGGGCCAGGAGCCACTTTCCAAAAAGGAAATTTCACCCTGCCCAGGATTTCCAAACTGCAATAATTTTCCATGGGCCAATCAGGGAGGAGCAAGGCAAACTCACCAAATTAGGAAAGTAAATACTAGAAGGGGGAGAGGAAGGAGGAGGAGGAGGAGAACTCAGCTCATGCAACCACCTCCCAAAGCCAGCGATGGGAGAGGAGTGCAGATCCCATGCTGAGCCCTCACCAGCCCTCGCAGACCTGCCCTTGGGAAGGAAGAGAGGACATTGTGCCAGACTCACCCACCACTGTGAACCCACCAAGAAAGCAGCAGAGAGCTGCCCTGAAAGCCAGATAGCCAGAATGCATAGCTACTTTGTCCCCAAAGAGCCTTCCCTTTCTCGGGCAGAAACACCCAAATGACTTTCCAAAGCCTGGCTCACAGGGCAGAGCTGCGAGTCCCTGCTGGGGGAGAGGGGGAGGTTGAAAGGACTGAGCAGGGATGTTTACAAACGTGTCAGCCCCTCCTCTGTAAGAGGAACTCGGAAACGAAAGGGGTTTGGCAAGCGAAACCTCAGATGTCTTTTGAGGTTTTCTGAAGACTTGGCTGGATTAGCTTCTGCTTGAGACCAACGGATGCAACCATTAATCATCCTTAGTAAACACTGTGTTAGGGGCTGAGCACAATTCAACACTACCATTTCCACTTTCTCCTTGTGCAAAAGAAACATTCTCAGGGAATCAAATATCAGTTGCAGACATATGCCGGAGTCAAAAGATACAGCCTCTGTTAGTAACACAAACCACACTGAGCTGCTTTGCACAAGATGACTGAATGGAAACTCAGTACCATATGTTGGCAAAGGAACCATCCCCCTCCCCTCCCAGCAACAAGCTTCATCTAAAAAGAGAAGGTTAAATATAAACTAAAAGCAGTGCCTGAACAGAGGGCTAAAACCACAGCTACCTCCAGCCCCCTCTTTCTAGAATATCTGCACTGTACATCTGCACAGCTCTGCAGGACCCGTGGAAAAACCCAAACAAGCAAGAGCCTCCAGATCTATGCAAAACCAAACTGGCTTCATTGTGACACCGAAGTCATTCTCAGCCACCTGTATTTGAATACTATTCACTGAATTAGTAGTAACTGTCAGGAGGGATTTGTGTACTTTACCTTTTTACAAATGTACAGACATGAAAACAACCCAAAGGCTATTGCTATTACCAGGCTCACTCCTGCTATTCTGATGCCCATCTGTTTTAAAATTCTAATACATCATCCTATACCATGACTCTCCTTTACTTTATAAAACTTATTATACTTCAAGTAACAGATGTAACATTAAAAGATTTCACTGAATCTCTGTAACATCAATTCTTTGCTGAGAAGGAAAGAAAATATTCCAGATAGTAACTTGATGTTCAGGTTATTTGTACTGCACATCCACAATCAGATCATGTACAAAACAGGATACTGGCACAGATGCACATTCAGATTGCTACAGCCCCTCAGTACATGGTCAGCATCCTACCCCCATTTCCTTCCATTCCCAGGAAACCACGTGCCAATGGCCACCCTTGTCCCTAACTTCAGATAAAGCAGCACCACCCAGCAACAACAGAATATTACTGAGATAAAAATAAAACAGGCAGTGCTAAGATAGAAAGTATTTGCCTGCTTTCTTTTTTCCATGCATATAGGTGGCTCTCAATAAATATTTCTAATTCCACTTCCAAAGATAGACTAGTAACTCTATAGCTCTGAAACTACAGATATCAGACTACTTTATGTTTCCCCTTGAGCCCTTTGAGCTCTTAAACACAACCCTTGTGCCCTTCTTCCAGCCACCATAATGCAGTTTTTAGCAGTCTCTCATAATTCTGAACATCAGATATTTAACTAGTTATTTTTAATGGGGCATTTCTTGCACCAAGGATACCAAACAAAACAGGGCCGACAGACTGATGTCAGAGAACACACTGTGGATAATTACCAACTTACCTGATAGTGCCTGTGGGGGATGGGAGGGGACTGACCACGCTCCGGAGATCCGGCTCCGGGATGTGGATCTTCAGAGGTGATATTTGAGGGTAAAGTGGCCGAGGGGGAGGCGATGAGGTTTCCTCTTTTACTTCCTCTTTATGGTATAAAGATGTGAACTGGATCTTTATAACTGTGCTGGGGAATCGGAAAGTACATCTGGAAGGGAAAGAAAGGGAAAAGTCAGTTTTACACATGAGACCGAACATATTTAAGGGGGTTTGTATGCAATTGGTGAATCATTCACTAATTCAAACTCCACCATTCTCTATAGCATCTTTCTGCTCAGCATCCTGGGCAGAATTACTGACCATTCATAAAGCTCTGTAAATGTATCACAGTGAGCCATGGATCACCCAGTGATTAGATGCAAGCAGAAGGTTTGGGTAAGTTCAGCGATTTCCCCAAGGCCACCTATTCAATCAGTGACTAAGCAAGATGCAGACCTGTAATGACAAACTCTTGGGTTCCTGCGACGTATCGAGGACTAGGATTTGCCTTGCACACATCTCAGGAAGATCCAAGTTACCAGAAAGTATGAAACCACAAGCAACAGGGAGCAAAACAGCCATAAAGTCCAGATAGATCAACGAACAGCCTCCAGGTAAGACCAGAGAGCACTATTTAAAGACTTGCATCTATATAATGTATAATTAATACCCTTCTCTGCACATGATGCTAAAAAAGGATCATCTAGCAGGTTTCAGATTAAAATACATTCATTTAGAAGTGCTTCCCTTTAGACAACATGGGTAACAGCTAGCAGGGTCAGAACAGGGCCCCTGCAAGCCTAGAGGGCCTCATTTCTTCTCTAAGTAACATTTCTTTCCAATTGTTATTTTAGGAAAAAAAATAACGACACATCTACAAGTGCAGCCTTCAGGAGTTGCTGGGAAATTCAAAAGGAAATATGCACTGACATTTTCCATATCTGAGCAGCAAGCTTTCTAACTTACAGTGTCTACAATAAGCACAGGGCTGTGAGAGCGAGTGTTCTGAAATTCTTGTTATCACACTTTAATTAGACAATCATGTGCAATCAATACAAGCTTTCCAGGGATCATTTCACTGATACCAAGGTTCAAGGAAATAAAAACCAGGTTTCACCGTGGGAAAAGCCAGCAGAGCACAGTAATTGTGCTGGATTCCAGCATCCTGCCTACAGAAGGAAACGAAGGGACTTGGGTGGTGGTGTTCTAGCACTGTAAGCGCTGGTGTGGGCTGAACAGAATTCTTTTAACCAGTGCATTATTGAATCCTACCAGGTAACAGAATAAGGTGACAAGGAAGTAAATCTGTTTTTGTGACCACCTTATCTTAATGCTGTTATTGATAGAAATGCAGCTCTGAAACACACTCTCTTGCTCTTGGTTCTTTGGCACAAGCTGGTTGTGCTGTAAGGTAATGCTCAAAATTATCATTCAGGCATGGGAAGCTCATTCCCATCTCCCACCTCATCTCTCAAATGAGCTGGCTCAGCATTCAGTGGCTCACAATGGCTCTTGCTAGTACAGCAGGAGTTTGCACTGCATTTAATTCACTTCAGAGGTCCTGCCACCTGCACTCATTAATGCATTAAATAAAAACATCATTGCTGGCAATGCAGCCTAATTGTGTTTATCTAACCCTTCTAAACAGGCTTCCCTGCAGACTCAATACGAAGGCACAATTCAAAGCAGCAGTGTCCGTGCCTTGCAGTGTCTGCCAGCAGCAGGTACCACCCTACTGAGATGAACCTGAAACAAGGATGTTGAACCACTGCTCTGGATTTTAAGCTTCACACTGGTATATGGCTTAGCTTAGAGAAAAAAAGCTGAAAGTACATACATTTGCAATGAGCATCACATGGACTGAAGCTCAAAACCAGTGTGAGCAAAGCTGCATCATTTCTCAAGTCCTTATCAGGGAAAAGCTGAGATTTCTTTCACAGAGCGATGGAATTCTCTGCTGTAACACCAACTGCTCAGCATTTTTCAACATTTGAGTCAAGGACAAATCAGTCTCTGTTCAACAGTATTCAGTGCAATCCCAACTTGCTGCTGATCAACAGGGCTGGCTGCATAGAGCCTGGAGGCAGTTTTGCAGCACTGCTGAGGCCAGAAGATCCCCCACTGCACCCTCATACCAGAATGGAGCTCTATCCCACTGCCACTTAAGTCTTCCTTTCCAGAAGGACCCAGTAATGCAAGATCCATATCTGCCAAACTGCTCCCAGGTGATGGTAAAATAACTCCCCAACTCAGTACTACTACACTTACTGATGCCATAACAACGTTGGATAAAAGGTGATACCTGCACCCAAACCCCTGTGAGAGGCAGCCCCGCCATTCTGTGAGTACAAGCACATCTTAAGAAAATCTGTTACTTTTCCAAAATCATGAATCGACCTGAATTTTGAAGTCTAAACTAGCCCAGTGCTGAAAAGGCCCATCTGACACAGCTTTTCCCTGTGAGCCTCCCCAGACTGTCCGATCCAGCCATGTGACTTACCCGCAATCTCAGACTGGAACCAGGGACGAGAAACAGAGGCTGGGCTGACTACACAAGCAAACAATTTGTTGGCTGCTGTGATTTTGTTTTCAGACAGACAGTCTCAGCCCACTGAAGCAGAACCCAGGACACAGAACTGGCTTTCACGGACTATGCTAACCTAGCACGTACATGGCCATTTTGTAAGGAACCAGTCCCAGAAAAACCAGAGACTGGATTTATGCAGGGGTGCTCACAGCTGCAGAAGGCTCCTGCAGCCAGGTCTGAGCTGGCTTCAGTATTGACACTGTCTGCAAAGCCAAGTTGGGGGTAATCTATCCGAATTCATGCTTTCCCTGCTGTAAAAACCTGAGACCCAAGAAATGGAAATGCAATGCAAAGCAGATTGTAAATTCCTGCGGAACCCCTCCCTTCCCTCAGGGGTGAGAAGGTGCCTGGGATTAAGGTTATTGTTCCAGTCTCTATCACAACCACCACAGTAATGCAAACAAGGACACCAGCACAGCCCAAGACACTGCTTTAAACCAGCACACAGGGACTAGTGCTGGGGAACTGTGTCAGGGAGAAATCAGAAGAGCATGATTTTGAAATCATCTTGTCACAGGAAGCGCACTTTTCATTACACTGAACCTGAATGCAGTTTTAATGAGCTTTTCTAATTGTTCCCTTAATTAACCTCTTTCCAACCAAGAGGATAAACTCAAATTGTATCAGGTAGTCCTATTTAGGAGTGAGACACATTAGCACAGGATTTAAGCTTATGAGAATCATGCCTCTACAGAAGATAAGCAGGACAAGACAGACAGCCCAAGCAGAACTGAGCATGCATTCCTTAGGATTACTGTATATATTTCAGGTTATTTAAAAATGAGTTCTACTATTTGATTCATGTTGCATGATTCCTATCAAAGATGCAATAGCAATTACTACTACTACATTTCCATCATGAGAAAAAGATCAATCTGCAAGCACAGATTAGACTCAACATAGAAAGCATAACGAAGTTAACTGGTATTTCCAAGGGTGCCCAAGAGGTAACTCTTTTAAGCACCTCTGAAATTTCCAGCTGATTAGAGGGATGAATTAATGGTCTGCAAAATCTCTTGGTCTTGTTACAGGCAGGAAGCAGCCTCCTTCAGTTCCAGATCTGCTGAGTTTTACTCGATAACCTGCTACAGGCAAGTACATCCTGCAATCAATCCCTGGCCATATAAACCATATGTACTGTACTCAGAGTTTCCCTTGTGGGAAAGGATTCCAATTTCTCTAGGATGCCTTGCAAGACAGTGAAAATAGAAAGCTTTTCTTTTTTTTTTAGTTTGTGTTAAAATTAAAACCACACAAAGACCCTCTCCAACCTCCATAAACTGCATAGAAACAATTCTTGCCTTCTTAGATTACAGGGCAGGGGAGAGTCATAGAAAATGGATTGTTGGCTTCCTGCTGCATGTTGGAGTGCACAGACTCCACAGCACTGGCTGAATGCATGCTATATATACACTGGAGACAAGGAGAAGAGAGGGAGTGCACATACCACGCATGGTTACAGTCATGTAAAAGATGTTGCTAGAATTTTGTTTGTTTGTTTTAAACAAGACAGATTTTCCAAAAGTTTCCTGGACGAGCTCCTCCCCCTGACAACACAGCTCCCATGCTATTAGGCATCCTTCATGTGGTGAACCAGTGACAGTGACCACAAGCATTTCATCTACATAAAGTCTGAAAATAAAGCACTAGGAAACACTAGACTTTACATAAACAGTCACCCTAAAGCAGACTTTGGGAAAGATGGTTAAGGAAAAACCCAACAGAATGACTCCATACCCTGCATGGCTCTATAAAAAGCAAACCTTCTCCTCCTCCTCAAAGCACCTTTTAGTCACAAATGCAAAGGAAAGGGAGATGCATTTACCAAAATATAGTACCAGGTTTAATAGAAGCTATTACAGTCACTGATTTCTTTGTTAGAGCACCCTGAGTGCTGTTAACACCAAATAACTTCTGCTAAGATCTGCTGCATGACAGCAAGAAAAGGCTATTTAAAGATTTTAAAAGGAGATAGGAGGAAACTGTGCTGGATTTATGCTTTTACATTTACACTGGGGAAAAGCACAGTGACAAAAAGGAGAAGACAAATCATGAGAAAGCCAAGGTGAAACATACATAAAATGTATATATAAAACATGGAATGATATTTATATATTATGTAATATATATATATAAACATAATATAGTATGTTATGTTATATATAAACATCATTCCAGTTCATCATGCAAAAGGGAATAACCAGAAAAGTGAGCTGGAATAGTGTTACACATGCGTTGTCATCAGCAAGTCAATACCAACTTTGTCTACTTTATCTTGCCATAATTTATGAAATCCTGTTATTCCTGAATGTTGTGGGTATAACTGCACCAGTAGCATCTGTGCTACAGTGCTGAGATGCAGGTCAAGCGAGAAACATTGTAGGAGGAGCTTTGTTAAAAATAACACTTCTTGCAATTTGAATCAGAACGGTACCACAGGCCCCAGGTTTCATTCAAAAGACCTGGTTAAGCATGATCGTCTCCCCTGGCTGCAACTGCCACTTTTTCTTTTTAAACATGCAGATCCTGTAACCACAGCACTGACTCTCAGTATCTACCCCTTTTCCTCCACCACTCTGACTTTGTATCAGCCACGGTGTGGCAGCAGGACCAGGGCAGTGATTGTCCCCCTGTACATGGCACTGGTGAGGCAACACCTCGAATCCTGTGTCCAGTCCTGGATCCCTCAATTCAGGAAGGACATTGAGGGGCTGGAGCGTGTCCAGAGAAGGGCAATGGAGCTGGGGAAGGGTCTGGAGCACAAGTCTGAGAGGGCTCAGCCTGGAGAAAAGGAGGCTCAGGGGGGACCTTCTCACTGTCTACAACTCCCTGTCAGGAGAGCGGAGTCAGGTGAGGGTCAGGCTGTGCTCCCTAGTAACAACCAACAGGACAAGAAGAAACAGCCTCAAGTTGTGCCAGAGGAGGTTTAAGTTGGATTTTAGGAACAATTTCCTCACCTAAAGGGTTCTCAAGCACTGGCACAGCTGCCCAGGGCAGTGGTGGAGTCACCATCCCTGGAGGGATTTAAAAGCCATTGGAGACACAGTTTAGTGGAGGCTTGGCAGTGCTGGGTTAATGGTTGGACTCAGTGATCTTAAAGGTCCTTTCCAACCTAAACAATTCTGTGATGTGAGGGGACACTAGTCCAACTCCTAAAGATGAGGCAGTTATCTCTATAATCAGTAAATACCTTGGATTCAGCAAAAGTGGCCAGCCAGAGCTCTAATCACAGCAGCACATGTCATGATGAAACAGAACTAGCTAAAGTTTGACCAAGAATGCCCACAAAAACCCTTCTAAAGAGACAAAATCCCAAACAAGCCCCACAAAACAGTTGTTTCTCTGTCCCCTGTAACTTCTCTGAAAACCATTTGTTTTGTGCCAATTACACATAGTTCACCCAAAAGATTATGGTATTATTTCCAGGCACAAAAGTCCAAAATCATGTTGGGTTTCTCAGCACAAGTGAGAATTTGGTGTCAGTCATCTCTGTCAGACTATTACCATTATGAGCTATTTCAAGGCACCTGACATGATTCTACCAGAGGGCAAGGTGGATACTTTTCACCCCTTCAGTGAATGTGTATCATAAATACCAAAATTTCAGGCCATGCTCAGTGTGCAGGTGCTGCACAGAGCAGCCATTACAGACAAATGCCCCATTACCTCCTGGAACCAATTTTCTTCACCTTCTGCAACCAGCTAAGGGAAGAACCACAAGCCAGCACCTATGAAAATCATAAATCCACTCCCTATTTGCAGAATCCTTTGAAGAAGTCGGAAAGGAGGTGCCTTGAACAACATAAAAGACTCACTGGGAAAGTTTAAGCACCAGTGCACTGAAAATGAAACTAAATTGGTTAGAAAAAGATACGAGTTTGCTTCACTTAACTAAACATCTGAGCCCTGAAGGTCTGCCCATGAAGAGATAAGCAAACTGAGACAAGAACTACCTGAGATTCACATTTCTTCAAAAACAAGGCTCTGAGAATTGCTGTGACCACTGCAAAACAGCTGAGCTGGGAACATTTATTGACTAAGACTTGTTGCTTTGTGATGCTGCTCTCTGCCCAGAGACAGCAACTCCATCTTTTCTACAGCAAACCTCCCTGCATCACCCAGCACAAAACAAAACCCTTCAACTGCAAAGGATTTAGAAGGATTGCTCCCATTTCAGCAACCAAAATAACCAAATCAGTGTTCTTCATCCTCACAAAAACAAACTCGACCCTTACACCCCGATGGGAATAATCATCAGAAATATTGTGTTCAAAATGATTATTTTGCTGGAACTGAGCTGCCCGAAGCAGCAAGGTGGGCAAAATCATGAGTGACAAAATCACCTTTCAATCACAAGTAAATTAAAATAAATATTAGTTGGAATGAATGTCATAAAACCATATAACAAACTGTGAAAGCTGTCTGAGCCGTCACCGGAGATTAGGTATTATTCACCCCTCCTTTGTAATAAAATAATAATAATAAAATCATCCAACATTTCCTGTTCCACTCCCTACCCCAGAATTTTTTTCCCCTAAATAGCACTTTGTAAGCAATACCAATAAGAAACCAGTTATATCATCCACTTGGCTAGTGCTATCTGCATTCCAAACGAGAAAGTTAATTGCACTGAGACTACAGAAAGAGTTCTGGAGGAACGAAGACAAATACATTTTATTCTCTGAAGTCTAAATACATATTACAAAACAGGCATGTCCCTATCACCATGGCAATTTAAAAGTCATTATAATGCTTTTCTTTACACATCTCTTTAGGCTAGGGGACACAGGCAGTGTAACTGCCATGGTTTTAAGAGTGCTTGGTTCATTTTGGAGGTTACTGCAGTATAAAAATAAAAATTTTTCAGCATTTGCTATTTCCCTTTCAATTGCTCTATTGCTCTGATGAGTTTGAACTCAGAAATTCTATTGAAGACCTACCCATAAAGTCCTTTATCAAACACACAGAGAAATACCTGTGACATGGTGATCAGTAAAATAATTTGTTGCATTCATGGAGAGATAAACAAAGGGTCTGTAAGTAAATGGTGAAGTCCAGAAACCACATTTGTTCTTCCTGTAATGAATCAACTCAATCTGAAGACAAGCAAGGCAAGCACGTTGCCAGACAGCAGCAGGACAAGGAAATAAACTGCAGAGCTCCCTACAAAAATGCCTCTGGTATTATCCACTATTGTTCAGTCAGAGGAAAAGCTAGAAAAATGACCACTACTTGTAGTCAAACTGTCAGTTTGTAACAAAACTGAGGGAAAACTAGATTTTAAAAGTACTGAGATCATCTGCAAATAAAGGAGTACAGCCCTCTTTGTCACTGCTGAAATGACAGAGCAACCCACTGAAATGTTTGGTCATTATTTTGTAAGCCACCATACGAGTTTAGAGCTGGGGGACTGGTTCCCAACCTCACAGTTATCCTGAGCTCACAAATCACTTGCCTTGTGTGCTTTGTAACACACTCACTGTATTTTATATGTTCTGTCATGCTTAACACTGCAGATACACAAAGAGTTCATCTGTCAGCCAGGACTGAACTAAAACTGTCTGTGTATGGGAATGAGCTCAGGTTTGAAATAATTAGCTGAATTCAAAAGGCAGTGGTCTTACTTCTACTTCATGAATTTTAATTTTCATCTGTTGGAAGCTTTTTCCAGAAAAAGTTCCAGCAACTATTTCCATTGTGCTGTTATACCACAAGCACAAGTAGCTCAATGGCAGTGTCCTGCAGCCCTGGCATTATCCACTCCTCAGGCATCATCCCTCTACTAGAGCTGATGGAAACCTGGCTTTAGTAAAGATAGACTTACACTGAAGTAATCAGGAATTCCTCATACCCAATCCAATGGAATGACTGTTGACTACTCTGTAATTCCAGATTACTGGAAGGATTTTCTGTCCTTCCCTTGAAATGCATCTGAGTTAGCTGGAAATCCTCCTCTTTCCATGGTCACACTGGACTTGCTGGGATGAGTAACAGGGCAACTGGGTAAAATTCTGTGTCTCAGATGGATGGCCCACTGCTTTCCTCTGCCTTAAAAATAATCTCCCCAAAGAGAGATCAATTGTGACACTCAACTTCATGCAGATTTATCTTAACACAATCTAAATCCAGTTCTCTGCTGTAAGAGGCATTTCCTTTATTCCACCACCATTCCTTCCCCTCAGTATCACCCTTGTGGCATCAGTACCATCCAAACCCCTGCACAGCGAGGCAAAACCATGTACCTGAAATAATTATTCATTTCTTTTTTTGCTGGGATTAAGTTGCCAGGCAGATCAGATCCTCCAGCTTGCCTTCCCTGTGGCAATACCAACACAAGAGGAGCTGGATGGGAAAAGTATCAAGCAGTGGAAGGAAAGAAGGAGGTACCAGCAAAAATGTTGCAGATTTATAACAGATTATAAAACAACCAGAGCATGTAACCACAGACTCAGATGTAAGCATCACATGATCCAAACACTGCATTCTCCTTTCAGAAAACAAACTGAAATTCATTCATTTTGAGAAAAGCTCTGGTCTTTATCAGGCAAATCACATCAGCCACATGCTGATACTCTCAGGCTGGAAATTTTCAGAACTTCCTGAATCAGAGAAGTCACAAATTTTTTTTTGTATTCAGCCTAATTATTTCAAACCCAAAGTCACTCAGCTGTGTGCAAGAGGACCAAACAAAGACCAGAAATGTTTTCTGCATTCCAGCAAGTGCTTCCAGTGGCCTGGTACCCATGGTAATTCTGGCACGGCAATCCTTCCATGGCAACCAGCAGGTCATGTCTGCAGGAGTGGGTTTGTGGTCGTCTCAGATGGGACACACAGGCTCTGAATGCTGCAAAATCAATGCTTTGTAGTACCTTTGTGCTCCCAGAGTTTATTCACTGAATGGCCTTGAGAAAGTAAGAGCAGTGAGATGGTTGAACAAGGACAATTGCTTCAGAAAAATTCAAAATTGCCATTTATTTGTCACAGGCAAGACCTTTCCCTCATGCTCCTTGTTACTGTTCAGAACTGTACACACAATAAAGGATTTTTTTCCCTTAATAAGAAGAGACCACAGGTACCCTGGGATTTGCCTAACACTGCACATCACCATGTTTAAAATGAGGGTTCCAATACAGCCAGACAAGATTTCAGATGGGCAAAGAGCGTGTGCAGGCAAGTGTATCTATTTAAAACAAATACTACCAGCAGCATCAGGCAAAACCACAACTTATGAATACCTATGTCTCTTAAAAGCACCAAGTAAATTAGCTGTAATGAATGTTTCTATTGAGCACAGTTGCACAGGGCTTCAAGGTTCCATCAAGGTTCAAACACAGAGATACACTTCCACACACAGGCAGATTTTCAAGTAGGTATTTTAGCAAACCCCTTTGAAGACAGCAATGTTCACAGCAAAGTTTAGCCAAACTCTGGGATCCTTCTCCCTGCCAGCACCAGGCACACACAGATGTGCACAAAAAATATTTGTGTTCCTGCAGTCCCTGCAGACATCCCACCTCGCAGAGCTGGGAAAACAGCGAGCTCTCGGCCACTGCCCATCCCAGGAAAAGGCTGCCAGTGAAACTCAGCCAAGCAGGTGGTGGAGGGGGAAGAGTATAAACACCCCCAGGCTGATCAGGAAGGCTAAAAAGGAAAAGAGATACCAGAAACCCAGCCCAAAGAACTTCAAAATGCTGGTTTGGTTCATATATATCTTCTTTAAAAGTGCACAGGAGAAGATGAGCATTTGGATTTTAGGCTCCAACAACTGGATGTTGAAAGCAAAACCTTCACCATGCTGTGAAACTTCAACAATCATTTTATTCTACACGTCTTCTCCACAATTTCTTATCTTTCTTAGCAAACCTTTTAATTGCTGTCACAGAGCAAGCTGATAAATTGAGGCAAACCACTGAAAGCACAGTTAATTTTTCATACAAGTGAGAACGTTCAAGGCTGTTTCACACCGTGGAATTAGTAGTGAAGAATAGAGAGCTGTATTTTTATTTTTACATTCTTGACATCTCTTTAATGATGTTCTGATTTTACTCTTTGAAAGTTATTTGTGACATCAAGCACAGTTTCACTTCCAGATTCTGCCCTTTGAGTAAGGGGAGCGCACAGTGCAAAGAAAGGGAAAAAAAAACCAAACCAGGATAGATATTGTAGTTGTCATTTTTTCAGTATAATGAAATACCACAGCAAGGTCAGGGAATAAATTCATGGAGTATCAAAATAGCATTTTGTAGAAGAACAGGAAAGAAATTGCCAAAACTGCTGAGAAGGGTGTTTCAACCAGCTAGTGGGGAGCCAGCAGGAATAGCAGGAGGCTCCCTCTGAAGTTGCCACCCTGCCTGGGAAATTACCATTATTGACAGGTCTTCTCCCAGCTTTGCAGGATGGGTTTTATATTAATCCTGCTCAGTCCAACACCAAATCCCTCACTACCAGAAGCTGCTCCAATCTCTTCCAGAAAGCCATCAGAGTGCAAAGGGCCAGGAATGTGCAATTTAAAAAGTGACCTTTCTGAAACTTTTGCAGCAGAAACCACGGTAAGGCAGCCAGGAGTGTCTTTCTAGTCAGTGCAATGCCTGCAAAATGCTGAAGGATATTCTCACCAGCTATTTACAAACCCAATACCTGACTAGGGATTAATTCACTTATCTATTTAAAACATTAAAAATTCCAAGTATAAAAATTTACATTGAAATTAATCCAGAAAAATCCTGACAGTTATTTCCAGACAAATGATAAGGAAGATGACCTCAGAAACCAAGCCTTGGTATAATCAAAAGAATATAATTAATAGGCTTTTATAACAAATACCATTAAGGGAGAGTTTTGGTACTTCAATCAGGGTCTCTGTTAAGCCCACCACAACGACCAGCTATTAAACACTAATGGCCAGAAAACATGCTCGTTATCGGTGCCCATCCACCGGCACAGAGAAACAAAGAGGTGGTGCTGTAATTGTACCTCACTCAGCTTCACATTTCAAAACACTGGAGTCAGCTTCAAAATATGCCATTCATTCCAAACCAGGAGCGCTGGGCACAGGGCTCCCTATCAGAAGACAAATTCCTCCTCCCTTCCCAAGTGCTCCTATTCCTTCCCACACCAGCACGGTGCAGTTCAGCAGCACGTAGGGCACATTTCATGGAGCACAGCCAGGCTGGAGCATCGCAAGATCTGACTCAGGTCTGCCAAAGTGTGAAATGTATGAGCCTGGAAGGTCTTACCTACACCCACAAAGATCAGATGTGATTTTACATCAATATAAATCAATTTGCAGCATCAGTGACATCTACCTTTTAATCAATACTGGGTGGGGGTTTTGTTTGAGTTTTTTATTAAAGGCTCCCAAGGGTAAATTCTGGCCCCACTTCTACCACACCATTACAGAAGCTGCTCTGTTCCTGTCTAGTCCTTACTACAAACAACTTCATGTCTCAGAGCACAGTTGAGTTACAGTGAGGTTTTTTTTTTCTGTGTGTCATATGGAAAGCCAAATCTTCACCCAGCACCACTCTGCCAGTCAGTTCAAGTCTGTCTCACTTATCCTGCCCTTCAGTACAGTGACAGTGCTGAAAAGCCCTGCAGTTGCATTCCCAGGGATGTTAACAGACGTGCAGAGAACATTTACTAAGATGTCCTTAAAGGCTAAAATTATCTATAAAGCTGCTGTTTATTTTGAAGCTTGGGAACAGGGAGGTGTTTTATGTGTCAGAACGAGTGGCCTGACATCAAAAACCAGGTAGCAAAGTTTGCCACCGAAGAAGTGGGCTGGCACAGAGAGCAACGATGCTTTTATTGAAATGAGGTTGGCTGCCAGCACCAGAAAGTTTTGCTATCAGCACTGCAGATGCCTGATACCATCTGTAACACACAGCAAGCCTATTATGTTATTTTGTTGTGTGTGTGGTTGTATGCATAAAAATAACAGAGTTAAGAGACTCCGTATAACACACAACAGCCTGTGCACCAGGGCTGCTCTAATCAGGTATTCCAGCCTGTGGAGGTCTAGATCCTATCGAAACCATTCCTGCACCAGCCAAGAAATACTTGATCTTCAGAGAAAACGTAAATTAAGGGCAATATGTGTGTGTATCTCATATCATCAAATCTTATAAGTGCAAAATGCCTTTCCATGTTAGGCTGATCAATCTGTTAATTTTTTTAGTATATTGTCAACACTGCATTTAAAGTTTTTTTCCTAAAGCATGAAAATTATCAATATCTGTGACTTTAAAATGTAAAATGCTACATGTAGACACTTTTAAAAGCTAAGTGGCTATTTAACAACTCTGGTTTGTACACGGCTAAGAGGGGCCAGGAAACAAATTGTTTCAGCTTCAGAAAAGACTTTTTAAAATAAATTCAGTCTCTTTTTGACTCTGATATTTCTGTATTTTAATTTAAATTTATTTTCCTCAATAATGCTCACCTTCCAATCTTCCATTTTGAATCTCCTTGCCTTCCACATAACAGTGTTGTCTTTTAAGCTGTATGTGTCTTTTTTAAACGGATCACTGCTTAAAACTCCTGTAGGTCACAACCCTATTACCACGTTTCAAAGCCTGATCTCTCTCCCTGGAGATGTGCAAGCCTCTCCCACCACGAGACAAATAGTGGTCCCCTGCTCAAGAGCCATGGGATGTACCCAGAACACTGAGCTCAAGAGGAAGGAGTGCATCACCTACAGAAACTCCCTTGCTTGAGGTTTTACTGTGTCACACAAAGCAAAATAGGCTGTGCTGACAGGGATCAGCGTGTTTTTGGACAGCAGCATCTCTGACACACCACAGCCATGGCACAGACACGTGTACAGCTTCAGTACCATCACTATCAGCTGCAAGTAGACACAGACGACCAGCCAGCCACTCCCTCCTCCCAGCCTCCTTTGTGTCAATAAATCTTAACCTGCCTGTTTGAGCAATGTTTAATCATAAATGGTTTGGAACATGCTCCAGAATATAAACAAAGGTGAGTAGGAGAAAAATGGAGAGTCCAGTACTGAGAATCGCTCACCACTTGCTGCTGAACCAGGTAACAGAGAGCAGAGAAACAAGGAACTGCTAAGGAACAGAACACACACACCTGGTAATCATTTAAAACAGTGACCATGCAACAACATTAAAGTATCCAGAAGGATTTCAAGGACTAAACACATTAACATTCTTGGGTTCTCCTAAAAACAAACAAAAAAGAAAAATTAAACTGCTTAGAACACCCACTTAGATACATGGAAATAAACTACCCTCATTGATCTCATCCCACTGCCATTTACAACAGTCATCTTGATTCCCTTCTGTGTTGCTAATCAAGCTAAAATTAACTCTTCTCCTTCTTACCACACATGCTGGAGCCACAAAAATCAACACAGGGGCAGCAGGATCGATTGTTTCTCTCCACAAGTGCAGCCCACCTTGCTTATGTGGTAAATGTATACATTTAGGAACTACAGGATCTCTCCTGGGATTTTGATCACATTTATCATGGGGCTGGATAGCTGTTCAGACTGGGCAACAGAACAAGTAGATCTTATGCTAAAACACTTCTGAACACCTTCTAGTTGTTATTGGCCTCTACAGACCTCTGTAAAATGGGAATTTCAGTCCTGTTAAGCCAGTGTCCATCTTAGAAGAACCAACATCATACTTGTTATTCCTGCTTTGACAGAGAGTTAAAATGTGTCTTAAGCCAGCATCTCCACAAAGCCCTGGAGGACTCTTCATGCCCAGAAGTTTGGGGCATATTCACAGAACACAGAAATTCATTTATTTGGTTGTCACTCTGACACACATATCCTAGTGTTCGGTTCTAAAGCAGCTCCATTTTAGATCCTGATGGGATGTTTCAAAGGAAGAAAGCTAAACCAAAACAAAATCCCAACCCTATCAGATAACACCCACTAAACAAAGCTAAAGTACAGATGAAATTCACTGAACTATGGAGTGGAACAGAAGCTTTTAAGGAAAAAGCACTCTGTGGAGATAAATATTCTTCAAGCATGTGCTTGACAGCAGCCAAGGTTTTATGGTATTGGAAAAACACAGTACAGTGACAAACAAGGTTAGTCCATCCACCCCCACAGTAACTTGCTGTCCCACTAAGTTAATTCAAGTGCACAATGAAAGGCATCTCATATGAAACAAAGCAGGATGGTATTTAATTCAATATTCTGCTCTTCCCACCCTTGTCCTACACCAACCCTTCATCGGGTACCAAATTCTACACCGTCAGACTGGAATGGCACACACTGCATGGTCTTGGACCAGGAGTAAGTTCTGCTCAGCCCTTGCAAGGGCTCAGAGCTATGATGTATCTCACCTTCCTGTAGGACTTCTCACATCCCACTTTCCCCAGTCTTAGGGGAGCCCTGCCAAACCACAGCTCCCAGCCCCACTGACAACACGTAGCCCCAGCTGCTTCAAGACTCCTGGACTGTGGCCAGGAACAGGCAGTGAGCAGTCCCACTGACATTGTTTTCCAGAGATGTCACAGAAATGGTGAACACCAGCTCTGTAACACACACACATTTACCCACAATGTTTCTGCACCAGAAAGGGCTGCCTAGCCTCCATTCACACTCAATTTTTCCCTTCTCCAAGACAAACCTTAAGATAAGAGCCTAAGTCTGGCTTCCATTCTGCCACAGCAGAGACCACAAGAAATGACTCAGCAGAGCGTGGCCACCGCCAGCATCTCTCGCTCCCTCCCTGCTTCTGTGAAATTCAAGAGCCCTTCTGAGAGGCTTTCCAAGCCTCTGCTGCTCCCACTGATCTTCGTTAAAATGAAAAAGGTCAATATTAACTATTTTCCTTCTTTGCTCATCTTGGCAGAAACACTCAGCTATGTTTCTCCCTCAATCATAAACCACAATTAACACCTACCTCAGTGCCAAAGAAAAGCCCCACCTGCACCCACGCTCGGAGGAACTTCCCTATACCAGCTTCTACAAAGAGCTCTGTTTTCAATAAGAAATTGAGCAGTACACCAAGAATTAAATATGTAGTGACAGTATGGAACTAACTGCAGAGCCACAGCTGGCCTCTACAAGTAGCACTGGTTATTAATTTCCATACCTCACTCAATACCAAGAATTTTAAATCTTTGCTCAACTGCCACGGAAATTCCAGCTGGCTGCAGATCCTGCCCCTTCCACCACACAATCTGGCCACCACTGCCACAGGCAAGCAGCAACTTCAGTTTTACCCCTATTTGCACCCTAACTCCCATCCTTCTTTAGAAGACTCTTCCTTTATTAGTACAAGTATCTGGATCCTTTGGAAATTTTTATACCCTGGAGAAGAAGGAGAAAGTAACCGTTTGAAAATATCAGTTCATAAAATCTCCTAATAACCATCAGGGAAAGAGGCACTTGTTTCAGCATCTTTGCTGGATACACTAGAGCAGTTTGATTCTCACTTAAAATCTCATTTACAGTGCCATCAACTCTCTTCTAATGGGCCATTCATCATTGTAGGGTTTGCTTTCAAGGAGCCAGCCCAATTCCTTGAAAGGTCTCACAAGTCATTTAGCAGACTTACCCTTCCAAAGCCAGGGAACTACCTATAAAGACATTAGCAAAGGCTGTGTGAAACAAAATAACCTCAGCAAAGCTCAGGAAAAGATCCTAATTTCTACATACATATGCCTGTGTGTGGGATGCTACTAACCTTTGAATTCAATCAGACTAAGAGGGCTCTAATACATAGAGCATGACTATGATGTATTTTCCTTTGAGGCTGGTTCAGTTCATTTAGAAAGTGATTTGAAAGAGCTAATGTACTATTTATGTACATTATAAAAAACGATCCATATGGAGTCAGACTTTGCAAAATGTTCACACAAGTCCGTTCCACTCCCTCTGAAGACATTTCACAATCCATTCAATACCCAGTAGAGGAAGCCAGGATTACTGTTTTAAAACAGCTCTGAGGGTAATTTGAATGCTTTAAAAGCTGACATCTTGTAGACTCGGAGCCAAATAAACATTTGGGGCAACACAGAGCCTTTCACACAAACGTCTACAAAGTGACATTTACCTGCAGCCTTCAAAATATGACATTGAAAATAACGGTTAGAAGAGGCACAAACTTCCCTCCTACTAAAGAAGAGGAAAAGAGAATAATTTTACTGTGATTCAGGAGACGATGATGTACTGGATTGGCTTGTGAAAGACCACCTAGCAGGATGTGGCTAAGACTGCAAACAATATAAAACAATCCCAAGATTACTAAGGTGTTTTAAATCCTGCCAGCACATACAACTGTGCTGAGGGGTTTCTTCTTGAGAGAAGTTTAAACAATTTAAGTGACAGTGACTGTTGCAAAACAACAGTACATGAAGAAGTTGTCACCACAGTGGTTTTACTGTTTTTACATCAAGAAAATTTTAGAGTGTTAGCTTGTTATATTGCTGGCATATTTTAGTGCTCCGCTTCCTTTGCTTCAGTAGAGTATATAGAATTAGGGACATTTTAGTTTAACTGATGAAGATACCTTAGGTACTACCTTACCTAGAAGATATGCACTTCATAGTTTGCAATATCACGTTTTTGGGAGAGAGGATTCTGGCCCTTCTCTGTTTTTTTTTAATAGGAATTCTCACATTTGCAATACTGTCTGGTGGAGCGCAAGGCAGGAGGAAACTGAGAAGAAACCATAGGCACTTGGAGAAGAGGATGCACCCACTTGGTGACAAGAGAGCTCAGATGTGGAATCACTGTCCATCAAACCAAGTTTTGTTTCCTAAGTTCATCCTGTGGCTGTTTGCAGTGACGCTGAGCTGGGAAGTTCAATTGTAAACAGACGACGTGCAAGTCTAAACTACTGGATTGTGCCTATTTCCAACAGCCAGTTTGCATATGCCTTGTTTACACAAAACACACACAGAAAAAAATGCTAGGAACCACGACACATCAGGAATTTTCTCCTAAGAATTCCTATGCCTGAAGACAACTTCACATTAGCAGCAAAGCCTTTGACTTCCTTTGCAGGTCTTCCCAGAGCTAAAACAGTTTCGTTATGGCTTGTCTCATTAGACAGTGTCTGAGGGAGACATGGGAAAAGAAGAGATACAGTAATTATCCAGCTGAATGGACGATGCAGAAGGAGGCAAAGCCACCCAATTGCCAGGCTTGTTGACAGTCAACACCCCTTTACGCACGGTGGGCAGGTGGCCAACCCAAGATACACCACGTCACACCAGCCATGGGACAATTAAAAACAGAACCAGATCAATAAATAAATAGCAGTTGGCACATCTCCCACACCAAGAGCCTGCCCTCACTAGTCTGGGCTACGCCTCAAACTGAATATGAAAAGCAAAGTCATTTTTGGTCTACCCATCAGGTGGAAACAAAATTTGCTTTCTGTGTCTAGTCCTTTTCTCCTCCCACGTGCTCAGGATTCTGAGCGTGTAAGAGTCCAGAGTTCTTATGCCCTCGAGAGAGGAAAGGCCTCAAGTTGCTCAAGAACAATTCCTTCAGCAAGTGCACAAACTGGCTCTGCAGGGAGTCCAGTCCTGCTTAGACAGAGTGTTGGTGGCTTCTGTATGTGGCCTTAAGGGAGACAGAAGATTAAAACAGTTTGTGTGGGAAGACTTCCCAAGGCTCTCCTCGAAATGGCAAGAAGCAGAAAAAAGGGGTACAGCTACAATGTTGTATTTCAGAGAGAAAGGGAGGGGATGTCCTTTTCCACAGAGCTTACACCACATCTGCAAGACTTTTTGTCTCCTCATTCTGTTCTAAAAAATGGAGTGGATTGTACTTGTACATGAAAACAGGCTCTTATGCTAGAAGATTCTTGAAACAGGATAATAAGTGGTAACAATGTGCTTAAAGTTTTCTTTCATTTCTCCTCCTATCCTAATCATACAGCATGTATTAACAGATCCAGACAAAGACTGTCCATCTTTGTTCCCTCAGCTAAGGCAGAGCTCCCAATTAACGTCTACATTATTTTTCCCAAACTGACAAGATGTCCTCAAAGAACATGAAAATTACATATCTGGTACATTTAAAGGAGGGAGGAAAACCACCAAAGTAAATTGCGCATACACAACAAACGACAACCCGAGAAATTAAACTCGCTTTTAAATTACTAAAAATAGACAGGATGGGAGGGAAGGGACTATCAATCAAATCTTAGAGTTGCTGAATATTCAAAGAACAGCCTTCTAATAGACTGCTCTCTCAAGATTGCTTGAAATTTTTATGATAAAAAATGCACGAGGACATGAAAAAAGGAGCAGTAGGATAACGAAGAGCAAAATACATGACAGAAGTGGATACAGAGTATTAATTAGGCCATTAAGATACTTAAATGTTTTACTGTCCAATAAAATATGTATTTCATAAAAATTAAGTGCCATGCAGAGGGAATGCACACATGCATTTACTGAGCTGTTCTGAAGAAACCGAAGATGTGAATTACTAGCGAAAAACATTTGTGGACAAGACTGAATAGACATTAGGAAAATTGTATTTGTACTACGAAAACAAAGAATATACTGTTGGATGGAAATTTTCACTCACATTTACTTAAGCAAGAAATTAATCTGCTCTATAAGCATCTCATCAATCTGCTTCTATGAGGAGTCTGCAGTCAACTGAAATAGGGAAACTTGTAAATACTTGACAAAACTGTTCAGTGATTAATACTGAATTATTGACTGAAGTGAATGCATTAAGACCAGACAATAATTTGTACTCACAATTAGTCGATTAACCACGTCTGGAAGTACATCAAGATGTCTTTTTATAGCCCACATTCAGGAGACAAAAAAAATGCTTCACTTTTTCATCCTATGGGTTTGCCCCCCCCCAAAAAAAAACAACCAACACTGCAAAATGACACCCAGACCTTCAGCTCCACATTTTTCTTTGATTCAGTCTTGCAGTCTGTTACACCAGATCAGCCATTTTCAGATGCACAAACCAACATTTTTACCTAAGTTTACCAATCAGAAAACACTGCACAATCTCAGTGGACTGCTCAGGCATTTGTTACAAAATATATGCAAGTTTAAGAGAACAAAGACCTTAACCACCTAATACATTACAGACTAAGCTCTACAGCACATTTACCTTTCATACTTTCCTTTCTTTAAAGCAGGAATCCTGAAGTGGATATCCTAGCCTTGATTCTGCAACCTCAGGAAACTCCCAGATGCATGGGGACTGAACCAAAGATAACAAAACAAAGCTGGTGTTGGGCATGGCTATGTGTGAGAGAGGCCTCTGTGCTCTGGACTGCTATTAAGGAAAAGGAGAGGAAAGAATCTGTACTAAAAGCAAATGAGAATTTTTCTCCCTTTTCATTAACATCACCAGCTCAAATGCACATGATTTTTCTTTTTTAAACCACATTTCCTCTTGGACTGGGGAGGGAAGGCTGGCTCATCCACATCTAAGCAGCAGTAAGGTGAAGCTCGGTCTGTGAAGCATTTCTGGTTAAGGTGCCCCTTGGCTCTGACAGCAGAACACCCAGACACTCACTAGAGCTACAGGGAGCTCAGAGTAAATCACCACATGTCAGAGGAGCTGATATGGAGCTGAGTGCTCGTAGAGATCCACCCTGAATAGGAAAGCCAGCTGGAGCTGTCAGATCTCAGAGTGGTTTAACAAGCACCTCACCAGCCTGTGTCCCCTCTGTCACCCCACCCTGTCACGGAGCAGCCCCCCCAAACACCCTCCCGAGCTCCAAGCTCCGCACTCTGCAATCTGCACAAACTGCTGTCAATAAACAGACACTAATTACCACACCTGGGCCAGTAATGAGCCTTTATTTGCATGGCATAAGTGGCAAATTCAAGTAGTTTCCTGTTCTCTACCAACATCCTGTTGCCACATCTACTCCTCCAGGAAACTGCAACACCGAGCAAGAGAATTTGGCGTCCCACAGAACAGCTCTGACGCCAAATGGCTTTCGGAGCAGTTACTAGGAGCTTGCTTACAAAGAAAACAATCACATTAATCTGGTTGTCATTTCTGCTTTCAGTTATTCAGTGCAAGGCTGCCTATCCCGTTTTCTGGAGAGGGAGAGAAAAAAAAGTAAACAGCATTATTTTGATTTGTTACCAGAAGTCAAAACAGATGCTCTACAGGGAAGATGCTCACACAGCTGGCACCAAAATAACTTAAGATATGAGTTATTACAGATTTCATCATTTTTATTCCCATTTTCATAAAAGCAAAAAACCTCCACACTCATTTATCCCCTAGATTTATATAAAAACACAACAGTACCAACTGGAAGGATCCCACAGTCAGCTAAGGATACATGAGCTGGCAAACACAAAGAAGTTACACCAGCACAACTTGAATCTACATTTAAGCCTTTATAGCTGAGGCTCTGCACAAAAATGTACAAGACAAGTGCGGCATGTTCTTGTTAGATTAATCTTTTCATTATCAACACATCAGCTAAGCTGAACCAAGCCTGGTTTAAAAGAATCCATAAGGACATACACTGAGTTTTGCATAGCCTTAGTTTATATTCACAGCCTGACTTACAGCACAGCTATTTTTGAATCAACAAATTGAGCAGCAGTTTCACATGAGAGAAACTTTCCTTAAACGTTTAATATAACTCATGACAAATTGAGCTGCTTAGCCAAAAATTATTACTTGACACGAATTCCATAATTAAAATCAAGTAATCCTTTATCACATCTTGCTGTGCAACAAAAAAACCTGTTCTCAAAGACAGTCTTTGAAATTAAGTAAGAGCATGAAAAATAGAAGACGAAGCACTAAGAAAGCAAATCTTTAAAGAGTTTCTAGTGAGAGCAAAACCACCATCCACAAGTTGTAGCACAGCAAACGCCGCATTTCAAACAAAGAACAAAAAAAATGGTTGCAAATGCAGATTATGCAATATTTAAGAAGTAAAACTACCTGAGGAGTTACCAGAGACAACATACATATGCAGCACTTTAGAAACAACTAGTTCTGTAGTGGTGGTTATGTGGTCAAGGCGTTTCCTTGGTGTGTGTACATACAGCAGGCAGCTCCCTCTGAGATGTGAGGACACCCTCCCTCCTACCACAAGAATGGAGGGTGAGTGGCTGGTGAGGTCACCAAAACACTGAGATACATTGTGCATATCTCCATTTTTCTAGAATATGTCATTTTTTTTTTTTAACTTGAATTAGTGCCTTGAGTTACTGGCTAACAGACTGTACAATCGTGTCCCTTAGAAACTGGATCTGACTCTCGGTTTTCTCCTCGGTTACTAAACCCCAGTTGCAGAGACACCCCCACTACCCAAATGCTGAAGGGAACTTGTGTACTCACAATACAGAAAGATTAATGCACGTGTAAAATTCTGTAGGATCAGCACCTTGATATGTGGTCGGAGGATTGGGCTATTTATTTTTGTCAAGTTTATTGAGTGCCTAGGAAAAATCCCATTATAAATAAAGCAGCATGCTCTTAATAAAACTTCACATGCATGGTAAGTTTTCAATTTATACTGGGGCTTATATACATAATAAATTTTTTTATTTTAACTCCATGTTTTAATTTTATTTCATGAGTTCATATATTTACTTCCCTTGTATTTATGCTCAAACTAAAAAAGCTCCTCCATTTATTTCTTCCATTTCCTAAACACTAAAAGAACTACATGTTTAAAAAACTTGTTTTTATGCTTTGAAATCTCATACTGGAAGAACCCATTTACACTGAAAAACACCAACTTCAGGCTCCATTAATTGCGCTACTGCAAAAATTTAAAACGGTCACAGAAGCAATAAGCAAATATCCCATGAAACACTCCCAGACAAGCACCATTTTCCAATCTATCGAGCTCCCAGTTCAAAAAGCTCAAGTGCCATTATCAGGCTATGCTCAAGCAATATTTGCAGGTTTTAGTCAATAGAACTTTTGTATTTAGGAGCATTTGAAGACCTGACCCATAGCTGCTTAAAATTCAGGTTAGCAAGTTTAACTTTCAACTGTTTCAGTTCCTTTGGTTCTGAGGTAGAAAAATAAATAAATAGATCAAAAGCTTATTTTAGTTACCAGAAGTCTCTAACTTGTAATTGTTACTTATTTTAAAAATTGAATCACATTTGAAGACAACAACGTTAATAATTCAGCATTAACCTCATCCTGTAAACATCTGGTTACACTGTAAATTTGAAGAAATTACTGTCTTCAACAGAAAAAAGTACTCCAGCTAAGAGTTCCTGCTCTTATACTTTTTCTAATATTAATAGTTTTTGAAATTCAGTGCATATCCTCCTGATAATTTTGAGTTTCTCTCTTTTTTTATAGAAAAATACCAAGATATTTATCCGCTGATTTCCAGCTCTCACTAGCCCAGCTAAAAAACCATCACAAGATAAAAAAAGAGTTTCTAGCAAATCCTTAATTTGATTTGAAGCACTTAGTTTTGATGTAAGTACTTCCATAATTTCATCTTGATTTAGATTTGCAATGCCTGCTGTAGTGTGGCACTTATTAATTAAACTGATTAAGGGTCTTCAGCTGTACCGTGGGCCCTCCACTCTTCCACCCACTTTGCTCCTAACTGTCATTAACCTCTAGGAAAAGCCCTCTTTGTTGGTCATTATTGTTTAATTATGCTTTACAGTTATGTCATCACATCTGTGAAATACAACCTCCCATAACAACACAGCTGTGGAATATGATACTCCTGCCCAGCAGTAAAATCCTGGTTACAGCAGATTAAATGTACACACGATGCTGATGGAGGAAGTGATACGAAGCTTTTTGAAGGCCCTTGATTTTGAACAGGTCTGGTGAGACAGGAGGTACACAGAGTCTTCAAGAGAGGTCTCAAACTCTTCCTCTTTCCTCCCTTCCCCACCCCTCCTGACAACATCTTCTGCACGTTTCAGGAATAGCTACTTCTAAACTTAGAAAACTTCACAAAGAGAAGTTTTATACAGAAATAGTGAAGCGAGAAGAAACCTCAGAAACAGAATTTATGAGCTCAGAATCTATTTTTTAACAAATACTACGAATTACAGCTGAAAGGCACTTTTTCCTGGAACCCTCTGCTTCCATTCATGATCTCATGATGCACAAGCATTTCCTTTGCATGTAATATAACGGCAGCAGTGACTGCAGTGGTCCAAAAGAAACAGGACTTTGCACATTTCTGCCGTCCTTTGCAGGTGGGAGGAAGAAAGGGGGGCAACTATCCAAACCACTAGTTCTTAAAATATTACAGCAAGAGCTCCCCACATCACAAGGACCTCCCTCTAAATTAATGGAATGACCATTAATTCCTGAAATTGAACATAAACTGTACATTCTGCTGGCACACAGAGAAGGGGGGGCTGTATGAAACAGGGCAGGAGTGTTACCATAACATACAGGACAATTCACAATTTCTTCTGCAAAGGCTGTGTACTACAACCTGTCCTCACTTTTTCCTCCTTTTGATAACATGAGCTGGCAGTAAGCACACAGGGTTCTTTACAGAAAAGAAATGGCACCAGCCAGGACTTTATGTTTACTGGGGAGGGGAGATTTGTGTGCATCTCTGTGTGTGTGTAGCAGGGTGACTGGGAGGGAATTGTCTGATTTTTCAAGAGTGGAGATAATGAGATAATAGTAGACAGTTTAAAGCCTCAATCAAGACTGTATATACCAAGCTTCAACAGGATTTTCTTTTTCCTGGTCTGGGTTACAAACCCTTGACTGGCAAGTAAGGAGTTGTTTACCTGTTAGAAGCAAGGGGGCAAATTCCTTTAGATTGATGCAAAACATTTTCCTACTCTGGAAGTCAGAAAGGGAGGAGCATCAAGTTTATTTATGTAGCTCAAACAGCGGTCAAGCTAAGAGGATGTCTTATTGTGCAGAGTTCATAACTGAACATTAAACTCCTCCCTTTAAAGCAATGAAGAAGGAAAACTACCATTCCCACTCCAGAAGTCACGAGCAAAGGGGAGAGAAATATGCAACCAAGTTGCTGCTTGAGAGAGTTTTCTATCACAATGCTTATGATTAACCAAGTGAAGAAACAGAATGGCAGGGAGGAGAGAGCTTGCACAGATAAACCCAGAGCCAGAGGGAATGACAACAGAAATGCCCTGGGCTTCGGGTGGTCTTGTTTTACACAGCCAGATTAATTAAAGAGACACTAAAGGACATCTCTTTTAGAAAATGAAACACGTTACAAACCAAAACGCCTCAGAGAGCGAGCAGCTAGGGAGTTATAACTAAATTACTAAGTACAAAATGAAGCAGCCTGCAGAGGAAATGAGTAATTAAAAAACCCTCCCTTGAGCTACAGGCTGGTGAGCGAGGGGTAACTCCAGGACCCTGGTGCTGGAGGTAAACAGTTGCAAAGCCAAAACGTGACAGGCGAAAACAGATGTTTTATACAAACAACAAACCCCCAATCTCCTGACTTTACAGCGCATTTTCACTCAGAGATGGCATCAGATACAGTCTGCCTGGTGCAACCTGAAGAGATGCAGGCAGGAATTACATCACCCACCAGTACCACGCTGCTGCCCCAGGGTGAAGCACTGCAGTCGCTGGACAGTGCTCAGCAAACATAAACAATGTTTTCAGAGGAAGAAATACATTAATGTCAACCTCGTTCCTCTTTCTGAAAGAGAGTTTAACAGAGCACAGACAACCACCTCCCTGCTAGCACAGAAACCCTTCTGTAGCCCTCTCCCCTTCCTCAAGGACGGAAATACACCTCGGGCACCTGCTGTCCACGTGTCCTGGGGAGCAGCATCACCCCCGGCCTGGCCTGACTCCTTCATTTTTCTGTTGCCTCAGAGAAACACCAGGAAGAACACCCAACTTGCCAACCCTTAAATAAGCACTCTGGCAAAGTGGTTTCCAACTTTTTCCACTAGATCTTTTCCAGGGAAGACAAGCTCTGGGCGTAGCATGTTCTAGCTGACTGACAAGAGCCCTTCTTCACTGATTCGTCTTTTTGAAACCCCTTAAGGTCCACCAGTTGAACATGAGTCTGTTGGCAGGCGGGCATGGAAGATGATGACCCTAGGTGACAGCCTGCAGCGAGGGGCTCACACTTTTTGCCCAGACACGGCTCCCTCAGAGGGAGCAGCCCCAGTCCCAATGAACATCATCCCCTTTCTCAGGCATAGATGGCAGCGAAGATAAGGACATCCCCTGCTAAAGTTGAGGTGGATCCCCTGGCTGTCTCCAGGCAGACATCCCTCACCGCCACCTCAGGCCCTCCATCAGCTGAGTGTCCCTCACCCACTATGACCAACCTCAAGCGAGGGGACCCTCACCACCCCCTTATCACCTGTGGCCCCTCACCATCACCTGAAGCCCTCCAACTTCTTCAGAGGCAGACCCGCAGGCCCTTGGTGGGCAAGGGGGATCCTTTACTGTCTCCTTTATCAGCGGGGGCCCCTCACCGTCACCTTAGGCCCTGACAGACCCCCATCCCCTGCGCGGGGGCACCTCATAGCCCCTCGGCGGGGGCGAGGGACCTCTCACACCCTTCCTGGGAGCCCCCTCTCCGCCCAGCCCCGCGTCCCCTCCCCGGGGCGGAGGGTCCCCGTCCGGCCCCCCAGGCCGTCCCTGCCCCCCGGAGCGGGCCCGGCCCCGCCGCCCCCGGCACTCACTGCGGCGGGAGCTGCAGGGCCGGGCCGCCGCGGCGCTGGAAGGCGCCGTCCACGAAGACGCCGTTCTTGCCGAGGCAGCGCAGGTAGAAGTGCGGCTCCTGGAAGCTGAGCTGCAGGTGCCGCCGCGAGATGAAGCTGGAGTGCCCCATGTTGACGTCCACCGACCCTTGCGAGGAGTTGCGGCCTATGGTGACGGCCGGCTGCCGCATGAGGAACTCGAACTCGCGGCCCTGCAGCCGCGCCAGCACCGGCCCGGCGCAGGCGGCGGGCGGCGCGGCCGGGGG